>NC_080386.1:82076325-82120709 GCF_014773155.1 Arachis stenosperma | reverse complement strand
GCCCAGAGAGGAATGTTATTGGCGTTCAAACGCCAGAAAGGGAAGGAAAGCTGGCGTTAAACGCCCATTCCTTGCCCAGTTCTAGCGTTCAAACGCCAGAAAGGGGAAAACTGGCGTTAAACGCCCAGTTGGCGTTTTAACGCCCATTTTCCATCCAATCCTGGCGTTCAGACGCCAAGGGAGGATCAGACACCTGAGAGTGCTGACAGTAATCCCTCTAAAAGGCTTCTTCAACCACTTCTGTAAGGAATAAACCTGCAGCATCTAAGGTTGAAGAATATCAGCCAAGATGCCTTATCCTCAGAAACTCCGCAAAGCGGAACAGGATAAGCAATTTGCCCGCTTTGCAGACTATCTAAGGACTCTTGAAATAAAGATTCCGTTTGCAGAGGCACTTGAGCAAATACCTTCTTATGCTAAGTTCATGAAAGAGATCTTAAGTCATAAGAAGGATTGGAGAGAAACTGAAAAAGTGTTTCTCACTGAAGAATGCAGTGCAGTCATTCTGAAAAGCTTACCAGAAAAGCTTCAAGATCCTGGAAGCTTTATGATACCATGCACATTAGAGGGCGCTTGCACCAAGACAGCCCTATGTGATCATGGAGCAAGCATCAATCTAATACCTGCATCCACTATCAGAAAGCTTGGGCTGGCTGGAGAAGTCAAACCAACCAGGATATGCCTCCAACTTGCTGATGGCTCCATTAAACACCCATCAGGCATAATAGAGGACATGATTGTCAAGGTTGGGCCCTTTGCCTTTCCAACTGACTTTGTGGTGCTGGAAATGGAGGAGCACAAGAGTGCCACTCTCATTCTAGGAAGACCTTTCCTAGCAACTGGACGAACTCTCATTGATGTACAAAGAGGGGAAGTAACCCTGAGAGTCAATGAGGATGAGTTCAAGTTGAATGCTGTAAAAGCTATGCAGCATCCAGACACACCAGATGACTGCATGGGCGCTGACATTATTAACTCTCTGGTAGAAGAGATCAATATGGCTGAAAGCCTAGAATCAGAGCTTGAGGACATCTTCAAAGATGCTCAACCTGATCAAGAAGAACTAGAGGAAGCAAAGGAATTTTCGAAAATTCCTCAGGAGGAGGATAAACCTCCCAAGCCTGAACTCAAACCTCTACCACCATCCTTGAAGTACGCATTTCTGGGAGAGGGTGACACTTTTCCAGTGATTATAAGCTCTGCTTTAAATCCACAGGAAGAGGAAGCACTGATTCAAGTGCTCAGGACACACAAGACAGCTCTTGGGTGGTCCATAAGTGATCTTAAGGGTATTAGCCCAGCTAGATGCATGCACAAGATCCTGTTGGAGGATAATTCCAAACCAGTGGTTCAACCACAGAGGAGGCTAAATCCAGCCATGAAGGAGGTGGTGCAGAAAGAGGTCACTAAATTACTAGAGGCTGGGATTATTTATCCTATTTCTGATAGCCCCTGGGTGAGCCCTGTCCAAGTTGTCCCCAAAAAGGGAGGCATGACAGTGGTTCATAATGAAAAAAATGAACTGGTTCCTACAAGAACAGTCACAGGGTGGCGCATGTGTATTGACTACAGAAGGCTCAATACAGCCACCAGAAAGGATCATTTTCCTTTACCATTCATAGACCAAATGCTAGAAAGACTGGCTGGTCATGATTACTACTGCTTTTTGGATGGCTATTCAGGCTACAACCAAATTGCAGTAGATCCTCAGGACCAAGAGAAAACAGCATTTACTTGCCCTTCTGGCGTGTTTGCTTACAGAAGGATGCCTTTTGGTCTGTGCAATGCACCTGCAACCTTTCAGAGGTGCATGCTCTCTATCTTCTCAGATATGGTAGAGAAATTTCTGGAAGTCTTCATGGATGACTTCTCAGTATATGGAGACTCATTCTGCTCCTGTCTTAATCACCTATCACTTGTCCTGAAAAGATGCCAAGAGACTAACCTGGTTTTAAACTGGGAGAAATGTCACTTTATGGTGACTGAGGGAATTGTCCTTGGGCACAAAATTTCAAGCAAGGGAATAGAGGTGGATAAGGCAAAGGTAGAGGTAATTGAAAAATTACCACCACCTGCAAATGTTAAGGCAATCAGAAGCTTTCTGGGGCATGCAGGATTCTACAGAAGGTTTATAAAGGATTTTTCGAAAATTGCAAAACCTTTGAGCAACCTGCTAGCTGCAGACACACCATTTGTGTTTGACACACAGTGTCTGCAGGCATTTGAGACCCTGAAAGCTAAACTGGTCACAGCACCAGTCATCTCTGCACCAGATTGGACATTGCCATTTGAATTAATGTGTGATGCCAGTGACCATGCCATTGGTGCAGTGTTGGGACAGAGACATAACAAACTTCTGCATGTCATTTACTATGCTAGCCGTGTTCTAAATGATGCACAGAAGAATTACACAACCACAGAAAAAGAATTACTTGCAGTGGTTTATGCCATTGACAAGTTTAGATCCTATCTAGTAGGATCCAAGGTGGTTGTGTACACTGACCATGCTGCTCTTAAATACCTACTCACAAAGCAGGATTCAAAACCCAGGCTTATCAGATGGGTGTTGCTTCTGCAAGAGTTTGATATAGAAATAAGAGACAGAAAAGGGACAGAGAATCAAGTAGCTGATCATCTGTCCCGAATAGAACAGTAGCTGGGGCGTCCCTCCCTTCTACTGAGATCTCTGAGACTTCCCAGATGAGCAACTCTTTGCCATTCAGGAAGCTCCATGGTTTGCAGATATGGCAAACTATAAAGCTGTGAGGTTCATACCTAAGGAGTACAGCTATGTGCAAAGAAAGAAATTAATTTCAGATGCCAAGTACTACCTCTGGGATGAACCATATCTCTTTAAGAGATGTGCTGACGGAGTGATCCGCAGATGTGTACCCAGAGAAGAAGCACAAGGATCTTATGGCATTGCCATGGATCACAGTATGGAGGACATTTTGGAAGTGAGCGAACAGCCACTAAAGTCCTCCAGTGTGGCTTCTACTGGCCTACTCTCTATAAAGATTCCCGAGAGTTTGTGCGTAACTGTGACAGTTGCCAAAGAGCTAGTAACCTGCCTCACGGATATGCCATGCCTCAACAAGGGATATTAGAGATAGAATTGTTTGATGTATGGGGAATTGACTTCATGGGGCCATTCCCACCATCATACTCAAACACTTACATTCTGGTGGCGGTAGACTATGTATCTAAGTGGGTAGAAGCAATTGCTACACCCACTAATAATACCAAGACCGTGCTAAAATTCCTCCAGAAAAACATTTTCAGCAGATTTGGTGTTCCCAGAGTACTAATCAGTGATGGGGGCTCTCATTTCTGCAACAAACAGCTATACTCTGCTATGGTTAGATATGGAATCAGCCATAAAGTGGCAACTCCGTATCATCCACAGACAAATGGGCAAGCTGAAGTCTCTAACAGAGAGCTAAAAAGAATCCTAGAACGGACTGTGATAGCCCGAAGAAAGGATTGGGCAAAGAGCTTGGATGATGCTCTGTGGGCATACAGAAGAGCATTCAAGACTCCTATAGGAACCTCTCCATACCAACTGGTGTATGGGAAGGCCTGTCATTTGCCTGTGGAACTGGAACATAAAGCCTACTGGGCAACCAGATTCCTAAACATGGATGCTCAGTTAGCTGGTGAAAAAAGATTGCTCCAGTTAAATGAGCTAGAGGAGTTCAGACTCAATGCCTTTGAAAATGCAAAAATTTATAAGGAAAAGGCAAAGAAGTGGCATGACAAGAAATTGTCAACTAGAGTCTTTGAGCCAGGACAAAAAGTTCTGCTCTTCAACTCCAGGCTCAAATTGTTCCCAGGAAAACTCAAATCCCGGTGGAGGGGTCCGTATGTGATCACAGGAGTGTCACCATATGGATATGTTGAGCTTCAAGATATTGATTCTGACAAAAAGTTCATGGTAAATGGACAGAGGATCAAGCATTATCTTGAGAGCAATTTTGAGCAGGAATGCTCAAAACTGAGACTTGAGTGATTCTCAGTAAAGGTCTAGCTAAAGACAGTAAAGAAGCGCTTGCTGGGAGGCAACCCAGTCATTAGGAGGTTATATGATTAGTTCTTACAGAGGCAAGTATCAAAAATGAAGGAATTCACAGAGTTACAGAAGGTTTCAGCTCAAAAAGCAGAGAAAATGAGCTTACTGGCGAAAAAATGCCAGTAAGGGGCATTTTGGGCGTTAAACGCCAGAATGGGTACCATTCTGGGCGTTTAACGCCAGAAATGGTGCCATTTTGGGCGTTAAACGCCAGAATGGGCACCATTCTGGGCGTTTAACGCCAGGTGTGCAGCATCCTGGGCGTTTTGGAAAAACGCCCAGTGATAAAGGATTTCTGGCGTTTAACGCCAGCCAGGGCACCTGGCTGGGCGTTAAACGCCCAAAAGGGGCAACAAATGGGCGTTAAACGCCAGAATGGGTGCCATTCTGGGCGTTTAACGCCAGAAAGGTGGGGGGACCACAATTTTGTTTTCAAATCAGATTTTTTCAAACTTTCCTTTTCTCACCCATACTTTTCTACAAAATCACACTTCAATCATTCATCATTCACTTTTAAATCTTCAAAAATCAAAACCATTCTTCAAATTTATTTCAAATCAATTACAAACATTATTCAAAAATTTCACCCTTTTCTCAATTTCTTTCCATATCTTCTCAAATCTCCTTTCAAATTTCTCTCTTCTTTTTCGAAAACTCCCCTCCCCACCTTATAAATACACGTTTGGCTCCCTCTTTCCACCACACCATTCGAATTTCCTCTTCCTCCCCCTCTCTTCTCTCTTTTCTTTTGCTTGAGGACAAGCAAACCTCTAAGTTTGGTGTGCTTTTCCGTGATCACTAAGCCAAGATTCATCAAGATCATGGCTCCTAAGGGAAAACAAACCAATTTAAGAGGCAAGAAAGAAAATAATCCAAAGAATCTTTGGAATCAAGAGAAGTTCTTAACCAAAGAACATGAAGACCATTATCACAAGATAATGGGTCTGAGGTCAGTGATCCCGGAAGTAAAATTTGATCTGAAAGAAGATGAATATCGGGGATCCAAGAGCAAATTCGAAACAGAGGATGGGAAGTTCTAACCAATCCTGAGACAAAGGTTGGAAAGAACATGGTTCAGGAATTCTACTCAAATCTGTGGCTGACAGATAAGCAGAGAATGACTGGAACCGCTTACCATACCTACAGAACTATGGTCAGAGGGAAAGTTATGTACTTTCATCTGGACAAAATAAGAGAAATCTTCAAGTTGCCTCAACTGCAAGATGATCCTGACTCCTTTAATAGGAGGATGGTGAGAGTAGATAAAGGGTTGGATCAAGTTCTAGAGGACATATGCCTCCCTGGAACTAAGTGGATAACCAATTCAAAGGGTATCCCAAACCAACTCAAGAGGGGAGACCTCAAACCAATTACAAGAGGGTGGCTAGACTTTATTGGGCGCTCCATATTGCCCACTAGCAACCGTTCTGAGGTTACCATCAAGAGAGCAGTGATGATTCATTGCATTATGCTTGGAAAAGAAGTGGAGGTTCATCATGTGATTGCCTGTGAGATCTACACAATTGCAAATAAAAATTCCACTGAAGCCAAACTGGCTTACCCAAGCTTGATCTCCATGCTCTGTAAAGAGGCTGGGGTGAAGATGGGAGTAGATGAATTCATACCCATTGAACATCCAATCACCAAGAAGTCAATGGAAGGACAAGTGCAAGAAAACTCTATCAAAAGGAGGGCGCAGGAGTTCCTCCCTGAATTTCCTGAAATTGGCTACTGGGCCAGCCTAGAAGCATCTATCACCAAGTTGCAAGAGACTATGGAGCAACTTAAGGAAGAACAGCAGAATCAGAACTACATGCTCTGCAAATTGCTGAAGGAACAAGAGAAGCAGGGGCGTGAAATCCAAGAGATGAAACGCCAAAAGCTCTCCTCTCAAGCTGAGGGAGCATCCACTTCTCAAAATCAAGGTTGTTGAGTCCTAACTCTGTGAAAACCTCTATCATTAGGAGCCTATTTTTTTTTCGTTTTTTGTGTAGTTTTTCTATTTTTTAGTTTCATCTTATATTTATTTTCTGAGTCTTGTTCTTAATTCATAATTAATAAAATTTAAAGCTTATGCCTTAAAGCTATGAATGTCCTATGAATCCATCATCTCTCTTAAAAGAAAAATGCTTTAATCACAAAAGAACAAGAAGTACAGGATTTTGAAATTTATCTCTGAAACTAGTTGAATTAGTTTGATGTGGTGACAATACTTTTTGTTTTCTGAATGAATGCTTGAACAGTGCATATGTCCCTTGAATTTGTTGTTGTGAGAATGTTAAAATTGTTGGCTCTTGAAAGAATGAGGAGAAAGAGAACTGTTATTGAGGATCTGAAAAATCATAAAAATGATTCTTGAAGCAAGAAAAAGAGTGTGCTTAAGAACCTTGGACACCTCTAATTGGGGACTCTAGCAAAGCTGAGTCACAATCTAAAAAGGTTCACCCAATTATGTGTCTGTGGCATGTATGTATCCGGTGGTAATATTGGAAGACAGAGTGCTTTGGGCCACAGCCAAGACTCATACACTAGCTATGTTCAAGAATCATCATACTTAACTAGGAGAATCAATAACACTATTTGAATTCTGAGTTCTCATAGATGCCAATCATTCTGAACTTCAAAGGATAGAGTGAGATGCCAAAACTGTTCGGAGGCAAAAAGCTACTAGTCCCGCTCATCTAATTGGAGCTATGTTTCTTTGATATTTTGGAGTCTTTAGTATATTCTCTTCTTTTTATCCCATTTTGATTTTCAGTTGCTTGGGGACAAGCAACAATTTAAGTTTGGTGTTGTGATGAGCGGATAATTTGTACGCTTTTTGGCATTGTTTTTAGTATGTTTTTAGTATAATTAGTTAAGTTTTTAGTATATTTTTATTAGTTTTTAGCTAAAATTCACTTTTCTGGACTTTACTATGAGCTTGTGTGTTTTTCTGTGATTTCAGGTATTTTCTGACTGAAATTGAAGGTTCTGAGCAAAAATCTGATTCAGAGACTGAAAAGGACTGTAGATGCTGTTGGATTCTGACCTCCCTGCACTCGAAGTGTATTTTCTGGAGCTACAGAAGCCCAATTGGCGCGTTCTCACCGGCGTTGGAAAGTAGACATCCTGGGCTTTCCAGCAATATATGATAGTCCATACTTTGCCCAAGATTTGATGGCCCAAACCGGCGTAGCAATTCGGCCTCAGAAATTCCAGCGTTAAACGCCGGAACTGGCATAAAACTTGGAGTTAAACGCCCAAACTGGCATGAAAGCTGGCGTTTAACTCCAGAAAAGGTCTCTACACGAAAATGCTTCATTGCTCAGCCCAAGCACACACCAAGTGGGCCCGGAAGTGGATTTTTCTGTCATTTACTCATTTCTGTAAACCTTAGGATACTAGTTTACTATTAATAGGATCTTTTGACATTGTATCAAGGACCTCATGACATTTTTACACGTTTCTTTGTGTACTTTCCACGGCATGAGTCTCTAAACCCCATGGTTGGGGGTGAGGAGCTCTGCTGTGTCTTGATGGATTAATGCAATTACTACTGTTTCTTATTCAATCACGCTTGCTTCCATTCTAAGATATCACTTGTTCTTAACCCGGATGAATGTGATGATCTGTGACACTCATCATATTCTCAACTATGAACGTGTGCCTGACAACCACCTCCGTTCTACCTTAGATTGAGTAGATATCTCTTGGATTCCTTTACCAGAGTCTTCGTGGTATAAGCTAGAACTGATGGCGGCATTCAAGAGAATCCGGAAGGTCTAAACCTTGTCTGTGGTATTCTGAGTAGGATTCTATGACTGAATGACTGTGACGTGCTTCAAACTCCTAGCAGGCGGGGCGTTAGTGACAGACGCAAAAGGATCGATGGATTCTATTCCGGCCTGACCGAGAACCGACAGCTGAATTCCGCGTGCTGTGACAGAGCATATGCAATCGTTTTCACTGAGAGGATGGGAGGTAGCCACTGACAACGGTGAAACCCTACATACAGCTTGCCATGGAAGGAGCCTTGCGTGTTTGATGAAGAAGACAGTAGGAAAGCAGAGATTCAGAAGATAGAGCATCTCCAAAGCCTCAACCTATTCTTCATTACTGCAAAACAAGTACTTATTTCATGTTCTTTTGCTTTTCACAATCAATCCTGATAATTTCTGATATCCTGACTAAGATTTACAAGATAACCATAGCTTGCTTCAAGCCGACAATCTCCGTGGGATCGACCCTTGCTCACGCAAGGTATTACTTGGACGACCCAGTGCACTTGCTGGTTAGTTGTGCGGGATTGCAAAAGTGTTATTGCAATTTCGTGCACCAGTTCACCCAATTATGTGTCTGTGGCATGTATGTATCCGGTGGTAATACTGGAAGACAGAGTGCTTTGGGCCACGGCCAAGACTCATGAAGTAGCTGTGTTCAAGAATCATCATACTTAACTAGGAGAATCAATAACACTATCTGGATTCTGAGTTCCTAAAGAAGCCAATCATTCTGAATTCCAAAGGATAAAGTGAGATGCCAAAACTGTTCAGAGGCAAAAAGCTAAAAGCCCCGCTCATCTAATTAATACTGATCTTCATAGATGTTTTTGGAGTTCATTGCATATTCTCTTCTTTTTTTGATCTTCAGTTGCTTGGGGACAAGCAACAATTTAAGTTTGGTGTTGTGATGAGCGGATAATTTGTACCCTTTTTGGCATTGTTTTTAGTATGTTTTTAGTATGATCTAGTTAGTTTTTAGTATATTTTTAGTAGTTTTTAGTTAAAATTCACTTTTCTGGACTTTACTATGAGCTTGTGTGTTTTTCTGGGATTTCAGGTATTTTCTGGCTGAAATTGAGGGACCTGAGCAAAAATCTGATTCAGAGACCGAAAAGGACTGCAGATGCTGTTGGATTCTGACCTCCCTGCACTCGAAGTGGATTTTCTGGAGCTACAGAAACCCAATTGGCGCGCTCTCAACGACGTTGGAAAGTAGACATCCTGGGCTTTCCAGCAATATATGATAGTCCATACTTTGCCCAAGATTTGATGGCCCAAACCGGCGTTCAAAGTCACCTCAAGAAATTCCAGCGTTAAACGCCGGAACTGGCACCTAGATGGGAGTTAAACGCCCAAACTGGCATAAAAGCTGGCGTTTAACTCCAAGAAGAGTCTCTACACGAAAATGCTTCATTGCTCAGCCCAAGCACACACCAAGTGGGCCCGGAAGTGGATTTTTATGTCATTTACTCATCTTTGTACACCTTAGGCTACTAGTTTCCTATAAGTAGGACCTTTTACTATTGTATTTTAATCTTTTGATCACTTTAGATCTCTAGACCATCTTTGGACATCTAGTTCTTAGATCATTTGGGGGCTGGCCTCATGGCCATGCCTAGACCTTGTTCTTATGTATTGTCAATGGTGGAGTTTCTACACACCATAGATTAAGGTGTGGAGCTCTGCTGTACCTCGAGTATTAATGCAATTACTATTGTTCTTCTATTCAATTCCGCTTGTTCTTTGTCCAAGATATCACTTGTTCTTCAACTTGATGAATGTGATGATCCGTGACACTCATCATCATTCTCACTTATGAACAAAGTGACTGACAACCACTCTTGTTCTACAAACATACGAGGCTCTAGTGAATATCTCTTGGATTCTTTAACCGGAATCTTCGTGGTATAGGCGAGAACTGATGGCGGCATTCAAGAGAATCCGGAAGGTCTAACCTTGTCTGTGGTATTCTGAGTAGGATTCAATGATTGAATGACTGTGACGTGCTTCAAACTCCTAGCAGGCGGGGCGTTAGTGACAGACGCAAAAGAATCGCTGGATTCTATTCCGGCCTGACCGAGAACCGACAGCTGATTAGCCATATGCTGTGACAGAGCATAGGAACATTTTCACTGAGAGGATGGGAGGTAGCCACTGACAACGGTGAAACCCTTGCATAAGCTTGCCATGGAAAGGAGTAAGAAGGATTGGATGAAGACAGTAGGAAAGCAGAGAGACGGAAGGGAAGGCATCTTCATACGCTTATCTGAAGCTCTCACCAATGATATACATAAGTATCTCTATCTTTATCTTTATGTTTTATTCATCATCTATACCCATTTGAGTCTGCCTGACTAAGATTTACAAGGTGACCATAGCTTGCTTCATACCAACAATCTCCGTGGGATCGACCCTTACTCACGTAAGGTATTACTTGGACGACCCAGTGCACTTGCTGGTTAGTTATGCAAAGTTGTGTAGTGATCACAATTTCGCGCACCAATGACTTGTCTAGGCAGAGATTACCTCAAAAGAGACAGGACCCTGGGAAGTTCTCAATACCTTGTATATTAGGCACCATGACATTTGAGAAGGCTCTGTGTGACCTAGGGTCAAGCATAAACCTCATGCCTCTCTCTGTAATGGAGAAGCTAGGGATCTTTGAGGTACAAGCTGCAAAAATCTCACTAGAGATGGCAAACAATTCAAGAAAATAAGCTTATGGACTTGTAGAGCATGTTCTGGTAAAGGTTGAAGACCATTACATCCCTGCTGATTTCATAGTCCTAGAGACTGGGAAGTGCATGGATGAATCCATCATCCTTGGCAGACCCTTCCTAGCCACAGCAAAGGCTGTGATTGATGTTGACAGAGGAGAATTGATCATTCAAGTGAATAAAGAATCTTTTGTGTTTAAGGCTCAAGGATATCCCTCTGTAACCATGGAGAGGAAGCATGAAGAGCTTCTCTCAAAACAGAGTCAAACAGAGCCTCCATAGTCAAACTCTTAGTTTGGTGTTGGGAGGCTACAACCAAATTCTAAGTTTGTTGTTGAACCCCTACATTCAAACTCTAAGTTTGATGTTGGGAGGTTCCAACATTACTCTGAACATCTGTGAGGCTCCATGAGGGCCCACTGTCAAGCTACTGACATTAAAGAAGCGCTTGTTGGGAGGCAACCCAATGTTATATTTATCTATTTTCCATTGTTATTTTATGTTTTCTATAGGTTGATAATCATGTAAAGTCACAAAAACAATTGAAAAAGCAAAAACAGAATGAAAAACAGAAAGAAAAATAGCACACCTTGGAGGAAAAGCTTTCTGGCGTTTAAACGCCAGTAAGGGCAGCAAATGGGCATTTAACGTCCAGTCTGGCACCATTCTGGGTGTTTAACGCCAGAAAGGGGCACCAGACTGGCGTTTAACGCCAGAAAAGGGCAGCAGCCCGGCGTTTAATGCCAGGATTGGCAGAAAGGGCGTTTTACACGCCACTTGGTGCAGTGATGAGCTATCCTTGACACCTCAGGATCTGTGGACCCCACAGGATCCCCACCTACCCCACCACTCTCTCTCTTCTTCACCCATTCACCAATCACCTCAATACCTCTTCCCAAAAAAAAAACCCCTCACCTATCAAATCCATACATTCTCTTCACCACTCACATCCATCCTTCATAAAACCTCACCTACCCCACCATCCAAATTCAAACCACTTTCCCTCCCAAACCCACCCATAATGGCCGAACCCTACCCCTCTCTCTACCCCTATATAAACCCTACTTCACTCCTTCATTTTCACACAACCTAAACACTACTTCTCCCCCTCAGCCGAACCACAAAAGCCCCATCCATCTCCTCTATTTCCTCTTCTTCTACTCTTTTCTTTCCTCTTTTGCTCGAGGACGAGCAAACCTTCTAAGTTTGGTGTGGTAAAAGCATTGCTTTTTGTTTTTCCATAACCATTTATGGCACCTAAGGCCGGAGAAACCTCTAGAAAGAGGAAAGGGAAGGCAAAAGCTTCTACCTCCGAGTCATGGAAGATGGAGAGATTCATCTCAAGGGTGCATCAAGACCACTTCTATGAAGTTGTGGCCATGAAGAAGGTGATCCCCGAGGTCCCTTTCAAACTCAAAAAGAGTGAATATCCGGAGATCTGACATGAGATCCGAAGAAGAGGTTGGGAAGTTCTTACCAACCCTATTCAACAAGTCAGAATCTTAATGGTTCAAGAGTTCTATGCCAATGCATGGATCACCAAGAACCATGATTAAAGTGTGAACCCGGAACCAAAGAATTGGCTTACAATGGTTCGGGGGAAATGCTTAGATTTTAGTCCGGAAAATGTAAGGTTGGCATTCAACTTGCCCATGATGCAAGGAGATGAACACCCCTACACTAGAAGGGTCAACTTTGATCAAAGGTTGGACCAAGTCCTCATAGACATTTGTGAAGAGAGCGCTCAATGGAAGAGAGATTCAAAAGGGAAGCCGGTTCAACTGAGAAGGCATGACCTTAAGCCCGTGGCTAGGGGATGGTTGGAGTTTATCCAACGCTCAATCATTCCCACTTGCAACCGGTCCAAAGCTACTATAGACCGGGCTATCATGATTCATAGCATCATGATTGGAGAGGAAGTAGAAGTTCATGAGGTTATATCCCAAGAACTTTATAAGGTGGCGGACAAGTCCTCTACCTTGGCAAGGTTAGCCTTCCCTCATCTCATTTGTCACCTCTGTAATTCAGCTGGAATTAACATAGAAGGAGACATGCTCATTGATGAGGACAAGCCCATCACTAAGAAGAGGATGGAGCAAACAAGAGATCCCACTCATGGACATGAGGAAATTCCTCATCATGAAATCCCTGAGATGCCTCAAGGGATGCATTTTCCTCCACAAAACTATTGGGAGCAAATCAACACCTCCCTAGGAGAATTGAGTTCCAACATGGGACAACTAAGGGTGGAGCACCAAGAACATTCCATCCTCCTCCATGAAATTAGAGAAGATCAAAGAATCATGAGAGAGGAGCAACAAAGGCAAGGAAGAGACATTGAGGAGCTCAAGCACTCCATAAGATCTTCAAGAGGAAGAACAAGCCGCCATCACTAAGGTGGACCCGTTCTTTAATCTCCTTGTTCTTTATTTTTCTGTTTTTCGAAAATTATGCTTTATGTTTTATTTATGTTTGTGTCTTATGATTATTAGTGTCTTAGTGTCTATGCCTTAAAGTTATGAATGTCCTATGAATCCATCACCTTTCTTAAATGAAAAATGTTCTTAATTGAAAAAGAGAAGAATTACATGAATTTCGAATTTTATAACAGATTAATTATTTTGATGTGGTGGCAATACTTTTGATTTCTGAATGTATGCTTGAACAGTGCATATGTCTTTTGAATTTGTTGTTCATGAATGTTAAAATTGTTGGCTCTTGAAAGAATGATGATAAAGGAGACATGTTACTAAGGATATGAAAAACCATAAAAATAATTCTTGAAGCAAGGAAAAGCAGTGAATTCAAAAAAAAAAAAAGAGCAAGCAGAAAAAGCCAATAGCCCTTTAAACCAAAAGGCAAGGATAATAAAAAGGATTCAAGGCTTTGAGCATCAGTGGATAGGAGGGCCTACAGGAATAACATCTTGGCCTAAGCGGCTAAACCAAGTTGTCCCTAACCATGTGCTTGTGGCATGAAGGTGTCAAGTGAAAACTTGAGACTGAGCGGTTAAAGTCGTGATCCAAAGCAAAAAAAGTGTGCTTAAGAACCCTGGACACCTCTAATTGGGGACTCTAGCAAAGTTGAGTCACAATCTGAAAAGGTTCACCAGTTATGTGTCTGTGGCATGGATGTATCCGGTTGTGATACTGGAAAATAGAGTGCTTTGGGCCACGGCCAAGACTCATAAAGTAGCTATGTTCAAGAATTATCATACTTAACTAGGAGAATCAATAACACTATCCGGATTCTAAGTTTCTATAGAAGCCAATCATTATGAACTTCAAAGGATAAAGTGAGATGCCAAAACTGTTCAAAGGCAAAAAGCTAAAAGCCCCGCTCATCTAATTAATACTGATCTTCATAGATGTTTTTGGAATTCATTGTATATACTCTTCTTTTTATCCTATTTTATTTTAAGTTGCTTGAGGACAAGCAACAATTTAATTTTGGTGATGTGATGAGCGGATAATTTATACGCTTTTTGGCATTGTTTTTAGTATGTTTTTAGTATGTTTTAGTTAGTTTTTATTATATTTTTATTAGTTTTTATTTAAAATTCACTTTTCTGGACTTTAGTATGAGTTTGTGTATTTTTCTATGATTTCAGGTATTTTCTGGCTGAAATTGAGGGACCTGAGCAAATATCTGATTCAGAGGCTGAAAAGGGCTGCAGATTCTGTTGGATTCTGACCTCCCTGCATTCGAAGTAGATTTTCTGGAGCTACAGATACCCAATTGGCGTGCTCTTAATTGAGTTGGAAAGTAGACATCCAGGGCTTTCCAGCAATATATAATAGTTCATACTTTTCCCGAGATTTGATGGCCCAAACAGGTGTTCCAAGTCAGCTTCAGAATTCCCAGCGTTAAACGCCGGAACTGGCACAAAAGTGGGAGTTAAACGCCCAAACTGGCACAAAAGCTGGCGTTTAACTCCAAGAAAAGTCTCTACACATGGAAGCTTCAATTCTCAGCCCAAGCACACACCAAGTGGGCCCAGAAGTGGATTTTTACGTCATTTACTCATTTCTGTAAACCCTAGGCTACTAGTTCTCTATAAATAGGACCTTTTGCTATTGTATTTGAAGAATCTTTCAATCTTCGGATCATCTTTTGATCATGTTTTTATGATTGAACCCTCTTTCGGAGGCTGGCCATTTGGCCATGCCTAGACCTTGTTCTTATGTATTTTCAACGGTAGAGTTTCTACACACCATAGATTAAGGTGTGGAGCTGTGCTGTACCTCGAGTATTGATGCAATTACTATTGTTCTTCTATTCAATTCAGCTTATTCTTGTTCTTAGATATCACTTGTTCCTCAACTTGATGAATGTGATGACTCGTGACACTCATCATCATTCTCACCTATGAACGTGTGCTTGACAACCACCTCCGTTCTACCTTAGATTGAGTGGATATCTCTTGGATTCCTTAATCAGAATCTTCATGGTATAAGCTAGAATACATTGGCGGCCATTCTTGAGAACCCAAAAGGTCTAAACCTTGTCTGTGGTATTCTGAGTAGGATTCAGGGATTGAATGACTGTGACAAGCTTCAAACTCACGATTGTGGGGCGTTAGTGACAGACGCAAAAGAATCACTGGATTCTATTCCGACATGATCGAGAACCGACAGATGAATAGCCGTGCTGTGACAGAGCACGTTGAACATTTTCATTGAGAGGACGGGACTGTAGCCATTGACAACAGTGATGCCCAACATACAGCTTGCCATGGAAAGGAGTAAGAAGGATTGGATGAAGACAGTAGGAAAGCAGAGAGACGGAAGGGACAAAGCATCTCCATACGCTTATCTGAAATTCTCACCAATGAATTATATAAGTATCTCTATCTTTATTTTATGTTTTATTCATCTTTTAATTATCAATCCTCCATAACCATTTGAATCTGCCTGACTGAGATTTACAAGCTGACCATAGCTTGCTTCATACCAACAATCTCTGTGGGATCGACCCTTACTCGCGTAAGGTTTATTACTTGGAATACCTAGTGCACTGCTGGTTAGTTGTGCGAAGTTGTGATAAAGAGTTGAGATTGCAATTGAGCGTACCATGTTGATGGTGCCATTGATGATCACAATTTCGTGCAACAGAGGCCGAACCACATGCCCAATGAAGGAGTGATCTTTGTCTTCACCCATCTCTACATGCACACCGTCCATTCCATGGATTTTCAATAAAGACATGATCAATCTTCACCCTTCATTGCAACAAAGCCGAGCCACCAATTCTTTGCTTTCTCCAACAGTGCATTCTCATGCTATAAATAAACCAACAACACCTTCTAATTTATTTGCATTTATTTCATTCATACATTCGTCCCAAACACGTTATAGGAGCCCTTTCTTACCCAAAGATAACACACAATACCCAACTTCTTCCCCCCTCCATCCTATACCGTGCCTTAACCAAAGTTAACCCTTTCTTCTCCACCCTTTACTAATTCATGGCTTCATCAAGTTCCAAAAGAAGGAAAAGAAAGGAACCAGCTGAAGCTGAACCACCAACCTATGATACCAAGAGATTTAAGTCCCAATTTCATGAATCAAGATATCACAGGATAATAGAATCAAAACAAGTCATTCCAGAGATGGATTTTAGATCGAAAGAAGGAGAATACCCCATCATGAGAAGAATAACCGTAGAGAGAAGATGGGAACTATTGTGTGAACCTCTTACACACATAAGTGCAACCATGATAAGGGAGTTCTATGCAAATACTGTGAGGTCAAGCAAGACCAGCCCTCCCTACAAGAGCTATGTTAGGGGGGTTGAGGTAGATTTCAGCCCATCATCCATCATAAGAGTCCTACAAATAAAAGTGATACCCTATGAAGAACCCAGCTTTGATGAAAGACTGACGGGTGAGAATGATCCTGATGAGATACTAAATTGTTTATGCTTTGAAGCCAAAGACTGGAAAAGGGACTCAGAAGGGGATCCAAGCCACTTGAAGAGAATAGATCTCATACCTGAAGCCAAAGGTTGGTATGAGATAGTGAGAAGATCCATACTCCCTACTGTGAATATCTCAGAGGTTACAATAAAGAGAGTAATCCTGACATACTGCATACTCAAAGGAGGAGAAATCAATATCCCACAGCTTATAGCAGATAGCATTCAAGAGATGGCTAAGGATACTAGCAAGAAGAGGAGACTTGGTCACCCAAGTACTATTTTGAGGCTGTGTAATAGAGCAGGGGTACTCTTTGAGGATGCAGATATAAATCGAGTAAAGGGAGGCCGAGGAATTACCAAGCAAAATATGGACGGCGTCACTGAAACCCAGGAAGAGAGAAGAACTCAAGGAAGAAGAAGGAGACTACAATTGGGGGGAGAACAAGCTTCTGGTGTAATGGACTTAAGCCAAATGCAAAGAGCCATTGAAGAAATGTCTTAACAATATATCAGAGCACAAGAGAAATAACAGGAGCAATACTTGAAACAACAGGAGCAGTACTTGAAAGCCCAAGAGCAACAAGAGCATTGGCAGCAGTAAATGATGGAGAAGCAAGAAAACTTCCACCTCAAGATGTTGGATCAATAGAGAGAATTTCAAGCAAGAACTCTTGATTGGCAAAGGGAACAAGCGGCACACTCTTAAGAATCATTTAATAGATTGTCCCTACAACAAGCCAAGCAAGGATAGTACATCCAAAATCTTTATCAATGGAAGAACATATATCATACAATTGGAGAGTATGGAAATTTGGACAGGATGCAGTATGATATAGAAACTCAAGCAAAGTTAGACTATATAGCCTATGGCATGCCAACATTGAACCGAGAGATCAAGCCATATGTTCAATGCCAAGAATTGGTAGACCATCAGAGAGCAAGAGCTAATAAAAATGCAGCATACATGCAACAGGGATTGAAGGATGCTGGGCTCTGGGATCAGGTAGACCACATTTGGGATCGTAAGTGCCCTGTTGAAGAACCCCAAGAAACAAACAAGAAGCGGAAGCAGAAGAAAGGGGAATCCAGCAAGGGAAAAGAGCACAATAACTAGAGGTGGTTGATCCCAGGACTTCTTAGGCTAGTTTTACTAGCCT
The DNA here is from genome assembly GCF_014773155.1 of Arachis stenosperma. Classification (NCBI taxonomy): domain Eukaryota; kingdom Viridiplantae; phylum Streptophyta; class Magnoliopsida; order Fabales; family Fabaceae; genus Arachis; species Arachis stenosperma. The sequence continues at coordinate 82,103,083 of NC_080386.1, read as the reverse complement.
TTTTCTTTATTTTTGATAGGTTTTATGCACTTTCTTGAGTTATAAGCAAGCCATTTGGGTATAAATTCTGGCATACCTAGATTCATCCAATTATGATTAATATGATGTAATTTCATGAGAATTAAGCTATAATTACTTGTGTGTTAAGAATGATAAGAATTCTCATGACTTTAGCAAGGCTTTGATGCATTTGTTGGTTGATGATATGTGAAGAAAATCATGGAGGAAGGTTGAAGAAAAGAGACTTGGAGAAGAGAAACAGAACATAAATTTGCTGATGCTCACGTTTGAGGTAGCGTTGGACATCCAACGTTACCCCCAACATAGTAATGAAAAGTTTCAATTATGAGCAAAAAAAGTTTTTTTAGCGACGCGTACGCGTCTATGACGCATACGCGTGAAAACGCAAAATTCTGTATCCGTGCAAAAGCGTGCGTCACGCGCACGCGTGGAATGGCAAAATGACCATCCACGCGTACGCGTGGGTCACGCGTACGCATCCTAGATTTTGACGTTGGGGGACCAACGTTAGCTCAAACATAGCCTCCTACGTCCGCGATGCTCCACCTAGAATTGAGATTTGAAAAACATGCATCGACGTGAACGCGTTAGTGACGCGTCCGTGTGGATGGGAAAAAAGCAAAGCACGCAAACGCGTGAAGCACGTGTACGTATGAAAACTCCAACGTTAGAAGGAACGTTTGGGGTCCAACGCTGAGGCCAACGTCTTTAAAGGGGGAAAATGATTTTTTTTTTATCCACGCGAACGCGTGGAGCACACGAACGCGTGGATAAGCATTTTTTAGCAGAATGCGCGAACGCGCAAAGCTCGCGTACGCGTGGATTTGATGACGTTGGCCCTCCAACCTTGAGTCAAATGCCAATGATAGCAAGCCTTTCTGGTTTTTGCTGATATGATTCAAAGTGGCGTTTGAGTCAACGTTGACCCTCAAACGTTGACACAAAGTTAAAGCATCAGTATCCAATTCTCACATAGATCTCTTCTCAAGATCAAGAGCATTCAATTGGAGCCATCTTCGACCCAATCTCAGCAAAGCCACAGGCCCAATTCAAGGCTTGAAGATCAAAAATAGAAAGTGTATAAATAGAAGTTAGTTTGATTTAGAAAGGACCCTCTGTCAATTTAGTTTTACTTTTAGCTCATTTTAATTTTCATCTTTGAATTAGAGAAATTGGGATTGGGAATTGATTTTCTTTTTCATTGTTCTACACTCTTTTCTGTTTGTGAATTGTGGATAGAGATTGAAGGAATTATGTTTCAATCCTTGATCTACAATTCATCTTTGTTCTCTTCTGCATAATTCTAAGGAATTGTGAGTTGAATTAAGCTTTCTGATTTTATTTTCATTGCTCCTGCTAATTTTGCTGTCTTCCTTTGGATCTTGAATTGAGATTGGAAAGCGTTCCATTGATTAGAATTCTGAGAGTCATCTTCTACTCTTCATCTCAATTGATCTAAGGATTGATCTAAATTTCCTTTACTGCCTTCATTTTTATTTCTTCTACAAATTGTTTTCCGATTGGATCAAGGAAGGAATTGAGATCTAGACTTGTTTTCTGGTCTCTTTAACCAATGAGATCTTCACTCTTCCATTGAAATTCTACAATTTAAGTTTAATTCATTTGCTGCTTATTTCTTCAAACACTTTCACTTTTCTGATTGAGATCTGATGCAACTTATTTCATTTTCTATTTCCAAGATTGCTTGCTTTTGCTTGTTCGTGTGTGATTCTGAGATCCCAGCTCCTTGAGCTCTTTATTATTTTTGCAATTTTACATTTCTTTCACTTTAAGTTTCAGCCATTTACATTTCTTGCAATTTAAGTTTTAGTCATTTACATTACTTGTTCTTTAAGATTCAGCTCAATTTACATTTCCTGCCCTTTAATTTACAACCAATTATCCCTCTCCTTTTTAATTTCATGTAATTTAGCTTTTGCTGGATACAAATCACTCAAATCAATACATGTTTGCTTAACTAAATCAACCACCTAACTAAAATTGCTCAATCCTTCAATCCTTGTGGGATCGACCTCACTCATGTGAGTTATTATTACTTGATGCGACCCGGTACACTTGTCAGTGAGTTTTGTGTTGGATCATTTTCCACACATCAAGTTTTTGGCGCCGTTGCCGAGGATTGATTAGATTGACAATGATTAAGTAAGGTGGTGGTCTAGATTAAGCATTTTTCTTTATTTTTCTTTATGTTTTTTCTAACACACTAACTATTTAAAATTTTGCTTAAAATAACCATAATCTCACTCTAGCAATAGAGTGCATTGTCACTGGTTTTCTGGCTTTGTGTGTGTTTCTTATTGTCTTGGTTGTATGACAGAGGCAAGAGGAGATGCCTCTACCTTCTGTGAACAAGACGAAAGAACTCTCAGGAGGTTAAGAAGAGAGGCAAGAGGAAAAAGTGTTGTTGGTAAAGAAAATTCTGAGGAAGAGGATCAAGAGATGGAAGATAACCCACCTAATCCACTAGTGGGAGAGGCCAACAACAATGGGCAACCACAGAGGAGAGTCTTGGCTTCTTACACATTTGCTAACCCAAGACATTGTGGGAGCAGCATCCTTACTCCCAATGTCAATGCAAACAACTTTGAATTGAAGCCACAGCTCATCACTCACGTGCAAAACAATTGTTCCTATGAATGAGGGCCACCTGAAGATCCAAATCAACACTTATCCACTTTTCTGAGGATTTATGATACTGTCAAAACCAATGGTGTGCATCCTGACATATACAAGCTATTGCTATTTCCATTTTCCCTGAGAGACAAGGCTACTCAATGGTTGGAGTCATTTCCAAGAGATAGCATCAACACTTGGGAAGATCTACTAAACAAGTTCTTAGCCAAGTTCTACCCTCCTCAAAGGATCATTAGACTCAAAATAGAGGTCCAGACATTTACTCAAATGGATGGAGAGTCATTCTATTAGGCTTGGGAGAGATACAAGACTTTGATCAGAAAATATCCACCAGACATGTTCAATGAATGGGATAAGCTTCAAAATTTCGATGAAGGACTAACTCTGAAGGCTCAAGAAGCACTAGATCACTCAGCAGGAGGCTCCTTACAATTGATGAGGACTACAGAGGAGGCCCTAAACCTTATTGATATTGTGGCAAATAATCAATATTTCTTTGCTTATCAGAGACAATGCCAACCATCACAAAGCAAGAGAGTGCTAGAGTTGGAAGGAGTGGATTCTATTCTAGCTCAAAACAAGATGTGCAACAGCAAATTCAGCAACAATTTGAACAAATGGATAAGAGGATTGATACCCTGCAAGTTGCATCAGTGAATGTCACAAGCCAACCATCGACTGGATGGGGATCAAATGAAGAAAACCAAGAGGATCAACAGCAGGAACAAGTTCAATATGTGCACAACCAAAGTTCTGAATCAAATGAAGTTTGTGGTGACACCTACAACCCCTCCTGGAAGAGCCACCCAAATCTTAGATGGGGAGATAGCCAAAATCAAAACCAACAGCCATGACAAAGAAATTCAAACCAAAACAACTCAAGAAACAACCAGAACCACAACCAGCAAAATAATAACCAAATGCATATAGAAAACCCCAAAATAATTACCCCAATTCTAGCCATTATCCATCCAATAACCAAACCACCAACCACAACAATTATTATTCACCATCAACATCCCACAACCAACCACAAATACCACAAGATACTCAAAGAATCTCCAACTTGGAGATGCTGATGGAAAAGGTGATGAAGCATCAGGAACTGACAAGCAAGAATCATGAAGCCTCAATGAGAAACTTAGAAAGGCAAATTAGACAACTGTCCAAGTAAGTTGTGATTGAAAAGCCAACAAGCTCACTCCCAAGTGACACCATTCCAAATCCTAAAGAGGAATGAAAAGCTATTCAATTAAGGAGTGGAAGGATCTTGGTGAATAACAAAGAAACCATCAAAAAGCATATAGAAAATGACAAAAGGCCAATTGAGGAAGATGATGCCAGTACCAAAGATGAAGATGTACCCAACAAGGAGGATCCAGAAAAGCCTCAAGAGAAAGATGAGCTGCCACAAGATTCAAGGAAAGAGAAGCAATTAATGAAGGAACCATCTCAAGGACAAAAGCACTTGGAGAGGACATTCACACCTCCCTTGCCATACCCTCAAAGGTTCAACAAGGAAACCAAGGATCAACACTTCCCCAAATTCCTTGAAGTCTTCAAGAAATTGGAAATTAACATCCCCCTGGCTGAAGCATTAGAGCAGATGCCTCTATATGCAAAGTTCTTGAAGGAGCTTATCAACAAAAAGAGAAGTTGGCATGAGAAGGAAACAGTGCTTCTCACTGAAGAATACAGTGCTGTAATTCAAAGGGGTATCCCACCAAAACTTGAGGACCCTGGGAGCTTCTTCCTGCCTTGTACCATTGGCAGCATAACTATTGATAAGACATTATGTGACTTAGGAGCAAGCATCAACCTAATTCCCTACTCCATGATGAGAAGGCTGTGCATAGAGAGGGTAAAGCCTACACAAAATGTCACTAGAGCTCGTAGATAAATCAGTGTTATTCCCTAGAGGAGTGATAAAAAATCTCCTGGTCCAAGTAGGGGCATTCATATTCCTAGCAGACTTTGTGTTCCTGGATCTAGGAGAAGAAGGAAGTGACTTAATTATCTTAGGAAGACCTTTCCTGGTCACAGCAAGGGCCATAATAGATGTTGAACAAGGAAAGCTCACACTAAGGGTACATGATGAAAGCATCACTTTGAATGTCTTTCCAGAGACATAAACTATTGCTGAAAAAGAAAGCTGCATGGAGATTGACAAGGAAGAATTGCAGTGGAAGGAAGAAACCAATAAGACACTTATCAATTCCCTTCCAAAGCAAGAAACAAACAACAAAGCAAGACAAAAGGAAAATGAAACTGTACAGAATGATAAGGGAAAGCAAGAGGAAAGTGAGGTGCTGGCCAACTAAGAAGATAAATCCCAAAACGCAGCCTACTGTCAAAGGAGGAGGATCAACAAAAAATGGGAAGAAAAGCAAGAAAAAGGCTCTAAAAGGGTGGAAAAACAAAAAGATCCAAACTGAGAGATTCTCAAAGGGAGATAAAGTGCAACTATTTTACCAATTGTTGGGAACAGAACAACAGGCTGATGATTACTATACTATCAATAGGATACTCTCACTGGAGCATGCAGAGATTGAACATCAAGTCACTAGAAGAAAGCTAACAGTGCGGGAAGACAAATTGAGGCATCACAATCATCAACCACCCTGAGAATGAGCCAATGTCAAGCTAGTGACAAAAAAGAGCACTCCATGGGAGGCAACCCATGATTTAGTTTTCTTGTCTTTAATGTTTTTAATATGAATAATAATTTTTGCTCTAACATGAATTCAATTTCTCTTAGACAATCTTAATAACTATTAATGATACTGGAGAGCATATGATCCAATTCTAAGTTTGGTGTGCCAACAGGCACACTAAAACATATGTTCTTTGAAATATGTAAGCAAACATTCAACTGGGTGTTATACATATTACAAGAACGAGTAATGAAAGTCAAGGGTCTTTTGAGTCTTGAAACTCATGGAAGTACAACCTTGCTTATAGTTTTGAGTTCGTAATTAAAAAAAATAGAAAGAAATAAAGCATTTTTTTATGATGGTTTAACCAAAAGTGACAATAATCTTGCTGAAATTTCAATATCAATATTTGGAGGAAATAACACCTTTGACCATATAATCAAACACTAAGTTTGGTGTCCTCCAAAACTATATGCAAGGAGAGTCACGGTTGGTTAAGTGAATATAAGGAGTGGTAGTCATTTTTTTGTGTTTTGTTTTAAATGTGAATCACATGGCTTGAAAGGTGAACCTGCATACCCTTGGAAGAAGCACTTTGAAGACCGAGGAGATATACTTCATGAAGAGGCAAATTTTGTCTTTTACTCAACCTTGCATGCACACCCTTCATTGACAACTTGTCCAAATGAATCCTAACCATCCATTCTTCGTAAGTTTACTATAAGAAGCCTCACTTGAACCATGCACATGAACCAAAAATTTCACACACCTTGCACTCCAGATATTCAAACCTTGTGTTCTTTAAAGCCAAAGCCTAGAAACCGTGTCCCATGTGCAACTAAGCACCCGTGTTCGCTAGCATCCATCATACTACCTTCACTTCAAACACTCTTCTTACCAAAAGTATATCATATTACCCAATCTTCTTCATAAACCTTCAACCTCAACTCTGTCAACCAATCAAGGGAAGCATGGTTTCTTCTTCAAGTGCCAAAAGACGAAGAGGAAAGGAACCCATGGTTGAAGAAGGTGGAAGAGAATACGCTCAATGGAAGTTCAAATCATGGTACCATCAAATGCAACTGGCGTGGATGAATGGCAAAAAGATATACCTAGAAGTTCCATTTCAGCTACCTAATGAAGGGTGCCTAGAAATGAAAGCCAAGATCAGAAAGAGAAGATGGGAAAATCTCACCTCACCAATCACCAGGATTAATGCAAACATCATAAGAAAATTTTATGCTAACACCCCAAGGCTTGATGTGAATGAAGCCCCAACTTATAAGAGCTATATAGGAGGGGTAAAGGTAGACTTTAGTTTGAAGACTATCATGAAAGTTTTAGAACTAAGGACAGCCCATTTTGATGAGCCAGGGTACCACCAAAGAGTAAATGGATACCCATACTATGATGAAATCTCTAGTGATATTTGTATGGTGAATACAGACTGGAAAAGAGATGAACATGGAAGGTACAAATACTTGAAAATAGGAGATCTAACCCCTGAAGCAAAAGGGTGGTATGAGCTCATAAAGAGGTCAATCTTGGGCACAGTGAACACTTTAGAAGTCAACAAGCAAAGAGCTATCATGCTATACTGTATAATGGTAGGAGGAGAGGTAAAGGTTCACGAGATCATTGCAAGTGATACTCAAAAGATTGTAGAGAAGCCCTCAGCTGAAGCTTGGCTACATTACCCAGGTACCATTATGCGGTTGTGCATGAAGGCCAAAGTGCCACTGGAGGATGCAAACCCAAAATGGTTGAATCCAGGCATGCCTATAACCTTTGAAAGGATGATGATTGTCACAGAGGCACAGCAAAGTCAAAGGACACAGAGAAGGAGAAGAGAAGAAGAACCAAGGGAGGAAGAAGAACCATAAGAAGAACAAGGAGAGTAGCAACAATTTCAACCACAAAACAATATGGACATGGTTCGGATGCAAGAAGCAATGGATAGGTTATCAGAACAGTACATGGGAATTCAAGAGAAGTAGGAAGTATTGATAAACCCATATTTCATGAGATATTTTGTGCTTAATTTGAGTAATTTATACAATCCCTCACCTACTTATTCACATTAATTGCATGGTTTTACTTTCCCTTCCTTATTATGTCATATTGTGAAAAACATGTTTCCTAAGCTTGAAAAATTAATTATTTTAATTACCTTTATTTCCATTCGATGCCGTGATTAGTATGTTGAGTAGTTTCAGATTTTCTAAGGCAGAATGACTTAAAGGATAAAAAGGAAACATACTAAAAGGAATGGAGAAAGCAAAACGGAGCTTTAAGGAAACTGGTATCCACGCGATCGCATGGACGACGCGATCGCGTGCCAAGCACGAATCAGCAGCGACGCGGTCGCATGACTGACGCGACCGCGTGCCTTAAGCAGAACGCACATGACGCGGTCGCATGACTGACACGACCGCGTGGCAAGGAAAAGCTCCGAATGACGCGACCGCGTGACAGAGGCCACGCACCAGAAAATTACAGAACACGCCCCAGCGAGTTCTAAAGCCCTTTTTGGCCCAAATCCAAGTCCAGAATGCATAGACCAGAGGTTATGAAGTGGGGTAATGCATCCATTCAGAGAGAGTTCGCCAATTTTTAGTTTTCTATGATTTAGATTTAGTCTAGAGAGAGGTTCTCTCTCTCTTTTAGGATTTAGGATTTCTTCTTGTTTTAAGAGTAACTCTGGATCCCAGGTTTAATGTTCTTTTATTTTAGTTCTATAATTATTTATTTCAGCATTTGAATTGATCATTTACTTTTATAATTTAATTTATGAATTATTCCATATTACAGATAATTATTTGAATTAATGATATTGAGGTATTTTCAGTTTATTATTGCTCTTGTTAATTTATGATTATCATTGTTTACGATTTGAAGATATTTTACTCTAGCAATTTACTTTTTCCCCTTTTGGTTCTGATTAAGAATTTAGTAACTCAACAGTTATTAAACTCAACGTAATTAATAATCGTTATCTTACTAATTGAGCTGAACCTAAATAATCCCAACCTTTTCTTAGGAAATAATTAGGATTCAAAGGTCAATTTAATTAGTCCCTTGACTTTCCTTTGCCCTGGTAAAGGTTGACCAAGTGGAGTTTAGATTCAACTTTTATTATAGCTGAGAGAGATAACTAAGTTAGACCTCTAAATTCCCTTATCTTGCCAAGAGTTGTTTTACAGTTATTATTTATTTTTAATTGCCATTTAATTTACTCATCATTTAAATTACTTGCTTCTCACCTTCTAAACCCCGATTACAACCTTTATAACCAATAATAAGAACATACTTCCTCGCAGTTCCTTGAGAAGACGACCCGAGGTTTGAATACTCGGTTAACAATTTCTAAAGGGGTTTGTTACTTGTGACACCCAAAACGTTTGTACGAAAGGACTTTTGAAGGTTTAGAAACTATACTTGCAACGAGGATTTATCTGCAAATTTCTAGACCATGCAAAAGTTCTCTCGTCAAAATGGCGCCGTTGCCGGGGAATTGCAAACGTGTGCCTTATTATTGGTTATTGTAAATATTTTTCTTTTGCTTGTTTATTTATTTTCGTTTTTCCTTTTTATCTTTATTTACTACTATGAACTCTCATGAGATCACCCCTCTCGCTTTGAGTTTGGTTCTAATATTGTTAAAGGAAATAGAAGTTACAGCAGGAATGTGCATCAAGGTCAGACCAATCAAGGATGGATGGAACCAAGAGGATCTAATCAACCCTTTTGGCAGCAACACCCTCCGAGATATCCTGGACAAAGACCATTCTACCGCTCATACCCAGCTGAAAGACATGGTGGACAACCTTGTAACTACCAACAAGCCCCACCCCGTGCATATGAACCGTCCTTTCAACATAACCTCGAACCACCACACTCACAAGCTTCTCTTCACCATTCGCCATCATATGATCCTTCCTTACCCCAATACCAATCCAATCGTTCCCAATCATCACCACTTTCCTATGTATCATGTCTAAGTCCAGCAAACCGCGAAGCAGAGGATCGCCTAAAAGAAACAGTAATTAAATTTCAGACAACCATTCAACAAATGGAGCAAGCACTAATTCAATGGGCCACTAAGCGCTCAAATATACAAGGATCAACCATAGCTCCATGTGGACAACCCGATGAAGAGCGTAGCATGAAAGAAATACTAGAGACTCCAGTGGACAAGGCAGAGAATGAATTCGTACTAGAACAAGTGGAAGAAGCTGTCATTGTTCAAGAAGAAGAGTTGGTTGAAGATCTAGGCGATGCTGAACTTCCTTGGGAATCCAGAATTGAGGAAAACTCCGTCCAGGATGCTACAGTTGATGCTAAGGAAGATACTGTACAATCTCCAAGGCAAGTCGTTTATGAGAAATCAGACGGAATAATCCAAGAAGCAAATTCCCTTGATGATGATATTCACAAGTCTAGCTCTCTTGGTGATGAACTTGCATCCGCAAGTGAATTCTCTGAAATCGAAGAATCTTCCCCACGTGAATATGAAGATGATGCAGAGGTAGATTTCTCTCAATCTCCAATCTATGACTCAAGTGATGAGGAAGACACGGAAGACTTTGACCAGGATACAGATACAATTGAAGATTTTCGCAAGGAGGTGGATGAATTCACAGAAGAGCACAAGGAAACGGAACTTGCAGAACCACCAAAAACACCTATCCTAAGGCCATTACCACCTAATACAAGCTTCAAGTGGGTACAATCCTTAACTTATAATTTTACTTATTCACTTGAATACGGTTTCCTCGAAACAGATGGCCAGCTTAGAGCTCTCTGCGGCTTTAAGAGTAAGAGGAAAATGGCTCGTACTCAGAGCTGGTGCACAAGGTTCAATAAGGTTCCACGCTTCACCTCGAAGTACACGGATTGGTATCATGCTCAATTGCATGGATCACGGAGAACGTTTGGTCCCCACGGTGAGATTCTACTTTTTAAACCGCCCGGATGGAGACATGTAGATCAAGACGGAGGCGGATTTAAAAGCAAGGCTTGGAATCCTGGAGTTTATTCTGACATTTGTCATCCCGGGAGCCTAACAATATATTTAAAGCTGCTCAGAAGCTTCACATGCCTAGTTTGGGACCCCGGAGGCTATTGGCATTCCAAGCACTGGTGGCAATTTTTGGACGAATTTAAACATAAGCCACCATAACAGGATACTCTTCCAATGTCCAACTTAAGGACTTTAACTAAAAGTGCTAGGTGGGAGACAACCCACCATGGTATGGTCGCTTATTTTTCAATTTATTTCTTGTTAATTGCTTTCATTTTTCCTTTTTCATTTTAATTTATTAAACCTGGAATCATGCATAAGCATTCATGATAGTCATTGTATTCTGCATCTTTTTCATGCATAAAAAAAAGGGTTGCACGACGCGACCGCATGCCCCATGCGATCGTGTCACATCGCGAAAAACACCACCCATGCGACCGCGTGACTCACGCGGCCGCGTGCTACATATATCGGCGTAAGGATCCAACGAACAGAAAGTTAGGCTGGAATCGTGCGGCCCTTGTGCGTTTCGCACAAATTGGCCCACGCGATCGCATGCCCCATGCGATCGCGTCACTTACCCAATCCCAATACCACGCGACCGCGTGAGCGACGCAATCGCGTCGCATAGATTGCATATCACCCCAAAAGGAGACAGAGAGTTGCGCTGAAACGGTGCTGGAGTCGTCCGTTTAGCACGAATTCCAGCGACGCGATCGCGAGACCCACGCGATCGCGTCAACCTTCTTTCCCCCCTCTCATGCGATCGCGCACCCACACGATCGCGTCATTCCTCTTTTCCCCCTCTCATGCGATCACGCGACCCACGCGATCGCATCATCCCCATTTTCATCCCAACCACGCGACCGCGTGCCCCACACGGCCGCCTGGATTCGATAATATAACCCCCCAGCCACGCGAACCCTATCAGTCGCGCAGCCCCCCCTTCACCCCTAACCCTCTTCCCCTTCTCTCTTCTTCTTCCCCCAGCCACCGCCGACCAGCCACCACGCCACCACCCCGACGCCGTCGCCACCCAGACGACGCCTCCACGCCGAACGCCGCCGCCGCAACCCCCTCCCCTCCCTTCTTCTCCCTTCTTCCTCTATCCTCCCCTTTCCACCACTGTCCACCACCCCCCACCGCTGGCCACCCAGCCCCGCCCCCCTCTCCGCCACCCACCCGCAGCCCCCCCTTCTTCTATCACTAACCCTTAACCCTCTCCGCCACTGCCCCCTTTAGCCGCCACCGTGACGCCGTGCCCCGCCACCGCGCCGACCGCCGCCGCAGCCTCCTTCTTCCCTGTTCCACCCCTCCCGCTTACCAGGTTCCGCAAAACACAAATCCTTTTTATCCGTTCATCGTTTTTCTATAATTTCTTCCGTTCTTGTTCATAATTAGGATAGATAGATATGCATGTTGTAGTGGAATTTTTAGGTTGTTAGGTAGCTTAGGCTGTGGTTAGTGGATCTAGGTCTGTTTACTTGCACTGTTCTTACTTCTGTTTTATCCTATGTGAAAATCTGCTGCTGCTATATTCATGATTCATATGCTTCTTTCTTGTATGTTGCTGCTGTTTACATTGAGTTTTTTATGCTTATTTTATATCTATGTACATGCAGCTTGCTTTCCTTTAATTCATATGAACTGATATGATTGCTGTTTATTTTCCGGGACAATCCAATTTTAGCCGGAATGCTGCCCAAATTTTTTGAAAATTATTTTCATTCATGTTTTGGTTTGGTATTTCTGAACTCTGTTTTACTCTGCTTTACCCAGACCATTTCATGAATGCTATGGCAGACTTTCTTATCCTCTTTGATTTCCTGGTTCATAAACTGCATTTGTGATTCACTGATTCCAATTTTTGCTTTTTCTTTTTATTTCTATTCGAATCAGCATCACCCTGTTTCTCTTGTTCGATTATGAGTACTTCTATTCTTACTTGTGAATCACTGTTATATGGAATTTTTCTATGCCACTTACTTTAACCCGCACTTTACTAACTCACTAATTTTAATTTACTAATTTCTTTTTCAAAATCCTAACCATACTAACCCTTTTGATCTCTTTTCTGATTATTTTCACTTTCCTCTAACTTTCTCACTATGGAATATTGATTTTTCTCTTTCCATTTAACATTAATTGAATCACATTTCAATTACTCATTTTCCTTATTCTATTTCTCCCATACCGCTTTGAGTTTTCTTTGTTTGCATTGCCTATTTGCTTTCCTATTTTATCCATTTCCTGGTTTTCTGTTTTTCAGGATGTCTGCCTCACAAAGGAAAGGCAAAGGTAAGGCTACTGGCAAGCGCAAGCGAGGAGCTTTCTTCCAATCCATCATTGCTCTAATGCACGATTCCTCATGGCGGGAGAAGAACTTCACACAGCAGGAAAAAGCTGACCAGCTGCTCCCTTCGACTGATCCTATAAAATTTGTAAACCGGTACTGTGAGCTGAAGTACCCGACTTTTGCAAACTCCAGAAATCTATACCTAGAACGTTCCTTGAGGATTCCAGAAGCCCTCCAATAATACACCACTGAGCAAATCAAGCAAAGGGGCTGGTTCTTTCTGGAGAGACCACTGACAGAGGTCAATGCATCTTGGGTCCGAGAATTCTATTGCAACTACTACCTTACTACCCTTGATGCAGTGACTCTGAGGGGAAAGCAAATTCTGGTCACTGAGGAGGTCATAGAGACCATTCTCCAGCTCCCAGCCAAGTCTGATCAGCCAGATGGTTATGCATAGGCTGAGGAGGACATGGGACAGATGTAGTTTAATTGGGATGCTGTGAAGGCACGGATTACTCTCGACCCTGCTGTTCCTTGGGAGATGGGTCAGAACACTACTATGCCCAGAGGGATCAAGAGAGTGTACTTGAATGATGAGGCTCGGCTATGGCATCAGATCTTGAGCAACTATGTGATGCCGAGTACTCATGAGACTGAGATCCCGGTTGCCATGATTACCCTCCTCTGGTGTGTGCTGGAGGGTAAGGACCTGTACTTCCCTCGTTTTATCCGGCAATATATGACCAGGGTCCACGTCCGAGACACCCTCCCTTTTCCGTATCAAGTTACACAGCTTGGCCGTTGGGCTGACGTGCCATAGGAGGATGCCGATGAGAGACCACCAGCAGCGGATTGCAGGAAGATCATTCCTCACAGCAGGAACTTCCTAGCTTTAGGCTACAGACCACCACCCTTCACTGCTACTGGTGAGATAGCCCCTCCGTCTGCTAGACCCTCTTCATCCACAGCTGCCCCAGCTGCCCCTGCTGCCACCACTGTACCTCCACCCGCATCTGAGCCGATTTATCACCTCGTGCACCGTCTATTCCGCCAGCTTGATCAGATGGAGCGCCGTAACAGGCGCCGATATGAGAGATTGGGGTGCCGCAGCAGGCGATGCTATTCCCATCTGAAGCTGATGATCAGACAGGGCGCCGACATCCCCTCCGAGCCTGACACTCCATCAGAGCCATCAGAGGAGGAGGAGGATGAGCACGAGGAAGAGCCTCATTCCCAGGCAGCGACTCATTTTCAGGAGGAAACTCATCAGCAGGCAGCCACAGAGCAGGCTGCCCCGTATCAGGAGGTTATGACCCAAGTAGAGGCTGCGGATCCAATGATACCGATACAGTCAGCCCCACCTCTACAGCAGCCAGACTCCCAGCCCACCACCGCCACGGCGACCCCAGCTACCATCCCTACCAGTGATGACACTCCTTCACACCCGGCTTGATTGAGCATCAGGGACGATGCTTCATTATAAGTGTGGGGAGGTCGCCATCTCTGGCGTTTATCTTGGTGAATGATGAGCAGATAATTTATACGCTTTTTGGCATTGTTTTTAGTGTGTTTTTAGTATGACCTAGTTAGTTTTTAGTATATTTCTATTAGTTTTTAGTTAAAATTCACTTTTCTGGACTTTACTATGAGTTTGTGTGTTTTTCTATGATTTCAGGTATTTTCTGGCTGAAATTGAGGGACCTGAGCAAAAATCTGATCCAGAGACTGAAAAGGACTACAGATGCTGTTGGAATCTGACCTCCCTGCACTCTAAGTGGATTTTCTGGAGCTACAGAAGCCCAATTGGCGCGCTCTCAACGGCGTTGGAAAGTGGACATCCTGGGCTTTCCAGCAATATATGATAGTCCATACTTTGCCCAAGATTTGATGGCCCAAACCGGCGTTCAAAGTCACCTTCAGATTTCCCAGCGTTAAACGCCGGAACTGGCACCAAAATGGGAGTTAAACGCCCAAACTGGCATAAAAGCTGGCGTTTAACTCCAAGAAGAGTCTCTACACGAAAAATGCTTCATTGCTCAGCCCAAGCACACACCAAGTGGGCCCAGAAGTGGATTTTTATGTCATTTACTCATCTTTGTAATTCTTAAGCTACTAGTTCCCTATAAGTAGGACCTTTTACTATTGTATTTTCAATCTTGGTTCTTCTGGTTCCCTTTCTGGGACCGAAGCCAATGATCACTCTTGTTCTTATGTATTTTCAACGGTGGAGTTTCTACACACCATAGATTAAGGTGTGGAGCTCTGCTGTACCTCGAGTATTAATGCAATTACTATTGTTCTTCTATTCAATTCCGCTTGTTCTTGTTCCAAGATATCACTTGTTCTTCAACTTGATGAATGTGATGATCCGTGACACTCATCATCATTCTCACCTATGAACGTGTGACTGACAACCACCTCCGTTCTACCTTAGATTGGGTGAATATCTCTTGGATTCCTGATACACGATGCATGGTTGATCGCCTGACAACCGAGCGCTCGCCTGACAAACGAGCCAGCCATTCCGTGAGATCAGAGTCTTCGTGGTATAGGCAAGAACTGATGACGGCATTCAAGAGAATTCGGAAGGTCTAACCTTGTCTGTGGTATTCTGAGTAGGATTCAATGATTGAATGACTGTGACGTGCTTCAAACTCCTGAGGGCAGGGCGTTAGTGACAGACGCAAAAGAATCACTGGATTCTATTCCGGCCCGATTGAGAACCGACAGCTGGATAGCCGTGCCGTGACAGGGTGCATTGAACATTTCCACTGAGAGGATGGGAGGTAGCCACTGACAACGGTGAAACCCTTGCATAAGCTTGCCATGGAAAGGAGTAAGAAGGATTGGATGAAGACAGTAGGAAAGCAGAGAGACGGAAGGGACCAAGCATCTTCATACGCTTATCTGAAATTCCCACCATTGAATTACATAAGTATCTCTATCTTTATCTTTATGTTTTATTCATCATCTATACCCATTTGAGTCTGCCTGACTAAGATTTACAAAGTGACCATAGCTTGCTTCATACCAACAATCTCCGTGGGATCGACCCTTACTCGCGTAAGGTTTATTACTTGGACGACCCAGTGCACTTGCTGGTTAGTTGTGCGAAGTTGTAGTGATCACAATTTCGTCCACCAAGTTTTTGGCGCCGTTGCCGGGGATTGTTTTGTGTATGGACAACTGACGGTTCATCTTGTTGCTTAGATTATTGGTGGACGAAATTGTGATCCATGTTCTAACTATTTTGAGATGAAAGCTTCTTATGGCACTGGTTGAATTCACAACTCCGTTCAACTAACCAGCAAGTGTACTGGGTCGTCCAAGTAATAAACCTTACGCGAGTAAGGGTCGATCCTACAGAGATTGTTGGTATGAAGCAAGCTATGGTCACCTTGTAAATCTCAGTCAGGTAGATTAAATTTGTTTATGGTTTCGAAAATAGAAATAATAAAATAGAAATAATAAAAGGGATAGAACACTTATACAGATTCATTGGTGGGAATTTCAGATAAGCATATGGAGATGCTGTATGGCTCAAGGACGCCTGCTCTCCTACTGCTTCAACTCAATCCTTCTTACTCCTTTCCATGGCAAGCTGTGTATAGGGGTTCACCGTTCGACGATAGCTACTTTCAATCCTCTCGGGAAAATGGTCCTCTGCGGCTGTCACTCGCATGGCTAATCGTCTGGAGGCATCACCTGGCCGAAGGCTACATCCCATCCTCGCAGTGAAAACTACACTCACGCGCTCTGTCACAGCACGGCTAATCACTGGTTGGTTCCCGCGCCTACTGGAATAGAATCCCTTGATTCTTTTGCGTTTGTCATCACGCCCAGCACTTGCGAGTCTGAAGCACGTCACAGTCATTCATTACCGGAATCCTACTCGGAATACCACAGACAAGGTTAGACTTTCCGGATTCCCAGGATCCTACTCGGAATACCACAGACAAGGTGAGACTTTCCGGATCCTCATAAATGCCGCCATCTATCTAGCTTATACCACGAAGATTCTGTTGGGGAATCTAAGAGATACACATTCAAGCTCGGTTGCATGTAGAACGGAAGTGGTTGTCAATCACGCGCGTTCATAAGTGAGAATGATAATGAGGGTTATCTAATCATCACATTCATCATGTTCTTGGGTGCGAATGAATATCTTGGAATAAGAATAAGAGAGAATTGAATAAAAGAAAATAGAATTGCATTAATACTTGAGGTACAGCAAAGCTCCACACCCTTAATCTATGGTGTGCAGAAACTCCACCGTTAAAAATACATAAGCAAAAGGTTCAGGCATGGCCGAATGGCCAGCCCCCATAGTCTAAGAACTATGCGTTCAAAGATCTGATCCTAAGATCTAAAGTGATAAAAGATGTCAAATACATTAGTTAAATGTTATATTTATAATAAACTAGCTCCTAGGGTTTACATGAGTAAGTAATTGATGCATAAATCCACTTCCGGGGCCCACTTGGTGTATGCTTGGGCTGAGCTTGATCAATCCACGAGCTGAGGCTTCTCTTGGAGTTGAACTCCGAGTTATGACGTGTTTTGGGCGTTCAACTCCGGATCATGACGTTTTTCTGGCGTTTAACTCCAGACAGCAGCATGAACTTGGCGTTCAACGCCAAGTTACGTCGTCAATTTCCGAATAAAGTATGGACTATTATATATTGCTGGAAAGCCCTGGATGTCTACTTTCCAACGCCGTTGAGAGCGCGCCAATTGGACTTCTGTAGCTCCAGAAAATCTATTTCGAGTGCAGGGAAGTCAGGATCCAACAGCATCAGCAGTCCTTTTGTCAGCCTTTTTCAGAGTTTTGCTCAAATCCCTCAATTTCAGCCAGAATTTAACTGAAATCACAGAAAAACACACAAACTCATAGTAAAGTCTAGAAATGTGAATTTAACATAAAAACTAATGAAACATCCCTAAAAGTAGCTTGATCTTACTAAAAACTACCTAAAAACAATGCCAAAAAGCGTATAAATTATCCGCTCATCACAACACCAAACTTAAATTGTTGCTTGTCCCCAAGCAACTGAAAATCAAATAGGATAAAAAGAAGAGAATATACTATAAATTCAGAAATATCAATGAATATTAATTATAATTAAATGAGCGGGACTTGTAGCTTTTTGCTTCTGAATAGTTTTGGCATCTCACTTTTTCCTTTGAAGTTCAGAATGATTGGCTTTTCTAGGAACTTAGAATTTCGGATAGTGTTATTGACTTTCCTAGTTAAGCATGTTGATTCTTGAACACAGCTACTTATGAGTCTTGGCCGTGGCCCTAAGCATTTTGTTTTCCAGTATTACCACCGGATACATAAATGCCACAGACACATAACTGGGTGAACCTTTTCAGATTGTGACTTAGCTTTGCTAAAGTCCCCAGTTAGTGGTGTCCAGAGCTCTTAAGCACACTCTTTTGCCTTGGATCCTTTTTACCCTTGCCTTTTGGTTTTAAGGGCTATTGGCTTTTTTTGCTTGCTTTTTCTTTTTCTTTCTAATTTTTTTTTCACTGCTTTTTCTTGCTTCAAGAATCAATTTCATGATTTTTCAGATCCTCAATAACATTTCTCCTAGTTCATCATTCTTTCAAGAGCCAACAATTTTAACACTCATAAACAACAAGATCAAAAGACATATGCACTGTTCAAGCATTCATTCAGAAAACAAAAAGTGTTGTCACCACATCAATATAATTAAACTAAATTCATGAGCTATTTTCAAAATTTATGTACTTCTTGTTCTTTTGAATTAAAACATTTTTCTTTTAAGAGAAGTGAAGGATTAATGGTATTTATTCATAGCTTTAAGGCATGGTTACATACTAATGATCATGAGATAAAGACACAAAACTTAGATAAACACAATACTAAAAACCGAAAACAGAAAGAAATAAAGAACAAGGAATGAATCCACCTCTAGTGGCGTCTTCTTCTTGAAGGACCAATGATGTTCTTCAGCTCTTCTATGTCCCTTCCTTGCCTTTGTTGCTCCTCCCTCATTGCTCTTTGATCTTCTCTTATTTCTTGGAGAATGATGGAGTGCTCATGATGTTCCACCCTTAATTGTTCCACATTGTGACTCAATCCTTCTAAAGAGGTGTTGAGTTGCTCCCAATAGTTGTTTGGAGGAAAGTGCATTCCTTGAGGCATCTCAGGAATTTGTTGATGATGAGCTTCCTCATGCACTTCTTGAGGGCCGTGAGGAGCTTCTCTTGCTTGCTCCATCCTTTTCTTGGTGATGGGCTTGTCGGCTATTTTTGTAGAGTTCATTGGAGATGACCTCATGAACTTCTACTTCCTCTCCAATCATGATGCTATGGATCATGATGGCCCGATCCACAGTAACTTCGGATCGGTTACTAGTAGGAATGATAGAGCGTTGAATGAACTCCAACCATCCTCTAGCCACAGGCTTGAGATCCAGTCTTCTTAGTTGAACTGGCTTGCCTTTGGAATCTATTCTCCACTGAGCTCCTTCCACACAAATGTCTATAAGGACTTGGTCCAATCTTTGATCAAAATTGACCCTTCTAGTGTAGGGGCGTTCATCACCTTGCATCATAGGCAAGTGGAATGCCAACCTTACATTTTCCGGACTGAAATCCAAGTATTTCCCCCTAACCATTGTGAGATAATTCTTTGGGCTTGGGTTCATACCTTGGTCATGGTTCCTAGTGATCCATGTATTGGCATAGAACTCTTGAACCATTAAGATTCCAACTTGTTGCATGGGGTTGGTTAAGACTTCCCAACCTCTTCTTTGAACTTCATGTCGGATCTCCGGATACTCATTCTTCTTGAGCTTGAAAGGGACCTCAGGGATCACCTTCTTCTTTGCCACAACATCATAGAAGTGGTCTTGATGGCTCTTGGAGATGAATCTTTCCATCTCCCATGACTCGGAGGTGTAAGCTTTTGTCTTCCCTTTTCCTTTTCTAGAGGATACTCCGGCCTTAGGTGCCATTGGTAATGGAAAAACAAAAAGCTTATGCTTTTTACCACACCAAACTTAAAATTTTGCTCGTCCTCGAGCAAAAAAAAAGAAAAGAAGAGTAGAAGAAGAAGAAGAAAATAAGGTAGAGAGGGAGAGAGGTAGGTTCGGCTATGTGGGAGAAGAAGGGGTTGTGTTGTGTGAAAATGAAGTAGAAGGGAAGGGTATTTATAGGGAGAGGGGAGGGTGGGTGTTCGGCCAATTTGGGTGGGAAATTGAATTTGAATTTTATGAAGGTATGTGGGGTTTATGGGGAAGAGTGGGGTGATGTGAATGGTGAATGGGAGAATTGGGAAGAGGAATTGAGGTGATTGGTGATGGGTGTTGGGAAGTGTGACATGGGGAGTAGGAAGAATGAGATTTAGGATTAGGAGAGTGTGATTAGGATTAAAAGGTAAGGTGGGAATATGGTAGGTGGGGATCCTGTGGGGTCCACAGATCCTGAGGTGTAAACAAATACCATTCCTTCACCATATAGGCATGTAAAATGCCTTCATGCATCATTCTGGCGTTCAAACGCCCATTGGTGCATGTTCTGGGCGTTCAACGCCCATGTAATGCATGTTTCTGGCGTTGAACGCCAGTTTCATGCTTGTTACTGGCGTTCAGCGCCAGCTTTTCTCCTCTAGGCACATTCCTGGCGTTCAACGCCAGGATGTTGCTTGTTTCTGGCGTTCAGCGCCAGAATGGTGCTCTGTTCTGGCGTTGAACGCCAGCCAGATGCATCTTACTGGCGTTGAACGCCAGTCTGTGCGTCCTCCAGGGTGAAAAATTTTTTTCTTCTGTTTTTGACTCTGTTTTTAATTTTTTTGATTTTTTTCATGACTCCTCATGATCATGTACCTAATAAAACACAAAATAACAAAAAAATAGTATAAAATAGAAATTAGATAAATAAAATTGGGTTGCCTCCCAACAAGCGCTTCTTTAATGTCAATAGCTTGACAGTGGCTCTCATGGAGCCACAAGGTGATCAGGTCAATGTTGTATAGTCCCAACACCAAACTTAGAGTTTGGATATGGGATCTTAACACCAAACTTAGAGTTTGGTTGTGTCCTCACAACACCAAACTTAGAGTTTGACTGTGAAGGCTCTTCTTGACTCTGAACTGAGAGAAGCTCTTCATGCTTACTCTCTTCTGTCACAGAGGGATGGCCATGTGCCTTAAACACAAGGTATTCTCCATTCAATTGAAGGACTAATTCGCCTCTGTTGACATCTATCACAGCTCCTGCTGTGGCTAGGAAAGGTCTTCCAAGGATGATGCAATCATCCTCTTCCTTCCTAGTGTCTAAGATTATGAAATCAGCAGGGATGTAAAGGCCTTCAACCTTTACTAACACGTCCTCTACTATTCCATAAGCTTGTCTCAATGACTTGTCTGCCAGTTGTAATGAGAACAAGGCAGGTTGTACCTCAATGATCCCTAGCTTTTCCATCACAGAGAGTGGCATAAGATTTATCCCTGACCCTAGATCACACAGAGCTTTTTCAAAGATCATGGTGCCTATGGTACAAGGTATTAAGAACATGCCAGGATCTTGTTTCTTTTGAGGTATAATTTTCTGAATCCAAGTATCCAGTTCATTAATGAGCAAAGGAGGTTCATTTTCCCAAGTCTCATTACCAAATAACTTGGCATTCAGCTTCATGATGGCTCCTAAGTATTGAGCAACTTGCTCTCCAGTTACATCTTCATCCTCTTCAGAGGAAGAATAGTCTTCAGAGCTCATGAATGGCAGAAGAAGATTTAATGGAATCTCTATGGTCTCTGTATGAGCCTCAGATTCCTTTGGATCCTTAATAGGAAACTCCTTCTTGCTTGAGGGACGTCCCAGGAGGTCTTCCTCACTAGGATTTTCGTCCTCCTCCTCCCTTGTGCATTCGGCCATATTGACTATGTCAATGGCTTTGCACTCCCCTTTTGGATTCTCTTCTGTATTGCTTGGGAGAGTACTGGGAGGAGTTTCAATGACTTTCTTACTCAGCTGGCCCACTTGTGCCTCCAGATTTCTAATGGAGGATCTTGTTTCACTCATGAAACTGAAAGTGGCCTTTGACAGATCAGAGACTACATTGGCTAAATTAGAAGTGTTTTGTTCAGAATTCTCTGTCTGTTGCTGAGAAGATGATGGATATGGCTTACTATTGTTCAGCCTGTTGCGTCCACCATTGTTAAAACCTTGTTGAGGTTTTTGTTGATCCTTCCATGAGAAATTTGGATGATTTCTCCATGATGAGTTATAGGTGTTTCCATAAGGTTCACCCATGTAATTAACCTCTGCCATGGCAGGGTTCTCAGGATCATAAGCTTCTTCAGAAGCTGCCTCTCTAGTACTGTTGGATGCATGTTGCAATCCATTTAGATTTTGAGAGAGCATGTTGACCTGTTGAGTCAACACTTTGTTCTGAGCCAATATGGCATTCAGAGTATCAATTTCAAGAACTCCTTTCTTCTGAGGTATCCCATTGTTCACAGAATTCCTCTCAGAAGTGTACATGAACTGGTTATTTGCAACCATGTCAATGAGTTCTTTGAGCCTCTTCAGGCGTTTTCTTCAGGTGAATAGATCCACCTGCAGAATGATCCAATGACATTTTCGAAAATTCAGAGAGACCATAATAGAATATATCTAAAATGGTCCATTCTGAAAACATGTCAGATGGACATCTTTTGGTCAGCTGCTTGTATCTTTCCCAAGCTTCATAGAGGGATTCACCATCTTTTTGTTTGAAGGTTTGAACATCCACTCTCAGCTTGCTCAGCTTTTGAGGAGGAAAGAATTTAACCAAAAAGGCAGTGACCAGCTTATCCCATGAGTCCAGGCTATCCTTGGGTTATGAATCCAACCATACTCTAGCTCTGTCTCTTACAGCAAAAGGGAAAAGCATGAGTCTGTAGACTTCAGGATCAACCCCATTCGTCTTTACAGTCTCACAGATCTGCAAGAACTCAGTTAAAAACTGATAAGGATCTTCAGATGGAAGTCCATAAAACTTGCAGTTTTGTTGCATTAAGGCAACTAGCTGAGGTTTCAGCTCAAAGTTGTTGGCTCCAATGGCAGGAATGGAGATGCTTCTTCCATCAAACTTGGACGTTGGTTTTGTGAAGTCACCAAGCATTCTCCTTGCATTATTATTATTTTCGGCTGCCATCTCCTTCTCTTGTTCGAAAATTTCTAAAAGGTTGCTTCTGGATTGTTGTAATTTAGCTTCTCTTAATTTTCTCTTCAGAGTCCTTTCAGGTTCTGGATCAATTTCAACAAGAGTGCCTTTATCCCTGTTCCTGCTCATATGAAAGAGAAGAAAACAAGAAAAGAAAGAGGAATCCTCTATGTCACAGTATAGAGATTCCTTTATGTTAGTAGAAAAAGAAAGGGGGTAGAAGAATGAAGAAGGAGGTTCGGATTTTTGGATGAAGAGAGGTGAAGAGAGGTGTTAGTAATTAAATAATTAAATAGAAGAAGAAAAGAGAAGGGAAATTTCGAAAATAATTTTAAAAAGGGGTTAGTGATTTTCGAAAAATTAGAGATAAATGTAATTGAAATTAAAAATTGAAACAATTAATTAATTAAAAAGAATTTTTGAAAAGAGAGATATATTTTTCGAAAATAGAAGAGGGAGAAGTAGTTAGGTGGTTTTGAAAAAGATAAGAAACAAACAAAAAGTTAGTTAGTTGATTGAAAAAGATTTGAAATCAAAATTTTAAAAAGATAAGAAAATAAGATGTTAGATGAGATATTTTGAAATCAAATTTTGAAAAAGATAAAATTTTTGAAAAGGATAAAATAAAAGATAAAAAATTTAATTCAAAAATTTAAAAATTATTCACTTCACTAACAAGAAACTACAAGATAAGATTCTAGAACTTAAAGATTGAACCTTTCTTAACAAGAAAGTAACAAACTTCAAATTTTTGAACCAATCACATTAATTATTAGTGAATTTTCGAAAATTAGATGTAAAGATAAGAAAAAGATTTTGAAAATAATTTGAAAAATATTTTTGAAATTTTCGAAAATAAATAAAAAAAATGAAAAAAGATATGATTTTTGAAAAAGATTTTGAAAAGATAAGATATTTAAAATTGAAATTTTGACTTGACTTGTAAGAAACAACTAATTTTGAAAATTTTTGACCAAGTCAAACCCAAAATTTCGAAATTTTGGAGGGAAATAAGGAAAAGATATATTTTTTTTTTATTTTTGAATTTTTAATTATGAGAGAGAAAAACAACAAAAATACTCAATGCATGAAATTTTTAGATCAAAACAATGAATGCATGCAAGAATGCTATGAATGTTAAGATGAACACCAAGAACACTTTAAAGATCATGATGAACATCAAGAACACAATTTTGAAAAAAATTTTTGATGCAAAGAAAACATGCAAGACACCAAACTTAGAAATCTTTAATGCATGGATTCTAACAAACAAAAAATGCATATGAAAAACAACAAACAACACAAAACAAGAAATCATCAAGATCAAACAAGAAGACTTATCAAGAACAACTTGAAGATCATGAAGAACACTATGAATGCATGGATTTTCGAAAAAATGCCAGAAAAATTTTTAAGCATGCAATAGACACCAAACTTAAAAATTGACTCAAGACTCAAACAAGAAACACAAAATATTTTTAATTTTTATGATTTTCTAATTTTTTTTGTATTTTTATTAATTTTTTCGAAAATAAAGTTTTGAAAAACGAAAAATAAAAAGAAAAATTTTGAAAAAGATTTTTGAAAAGAAAATTACCTAATCTGAGCAACAAGATGAACCGTCAGTTGTCCATACTCGAACAATCCCCGGCAACGGCGCCAAAAACTTGGTGGACGAAATTGTGATCCATGTTCTAACTATTTTGAGATGAAAGCTTCTTATGGCACTGGTTGAATTCACAACTCCGTTCAACTAACCAGCAAGTGTACTGGGTCGTCCAAGTAATAAACCTTACGCGAGTAAGGGTCGATCCCACAGAGATTGTTGGTATGAAGCAAGCTATGGTCACCTTGTAAATCTCAGTCAGGCAGATTAAATTTGTTTATGGTTTCGAAAATAGAAATAATAAAATAGAAATAATAAAAGGGATAGAACACTTATGCAGATTCATTGGTGGGAATTTCAGATAAGCATATGGAGATGCTGTATGGCTCAAGGACGCCTGCTCTCCTACTGCTTCAACTCAATCCTTCTTACTCCTCTCCATGGCAAGCTGTGTATAGGGGTTCACCGTTCGACGATAGCTACTTTCAATCCTCTCGGGAAAATGGTCCTCTGCGGCTGTCACTCGCATGGCTAATCGTCTGGAGGCATCACTGGCGAAGGCTACATCCCATCCTCGCAGTGAAAACTACGCTCACGCGCTCTGTCACAGCACGGCTAATCACTGGTTGGTTCCCGCGCCTATGGAATAGAATCCCTTGATTCTTTTGCGTTTGTCATCACGCCCAGCACTTGCGAGTCTGAAGCACGTCACAGTCATTCATTACCGGAATCCTACTCGGAATACCACAGACAAGGTTAGACTTTCCGGATTCCCAGGATCCTACTCGGAATACCACAGACAAGGTGAGACTTTCCGGATCCTCATAAATGCCACCATCTATCTAGCTTATACCACGAAGATTCTGTTGGGGAATCTAAGAGATACACATTCAAGCTCGGTTGCATGTAGAACGGAAGTGGTTGTCAATCACGCGCGTTCACAAGTGAGAATGATAATGAGGGTTATCTAATCATCACATTCATCATGTTCTTGGGTGCGAATGAATATCTTGGAATAAGAATAAGAGAGAATTGAATAAAAGAAAATAGAATTGCATTAATACTTGAGGTACAGCAGAGCTCCACACCCTTAATCTATGGTGTGCAGTCCTTTTGTCAGCCTTTTTCAGAGTTTTGCTCAAATCCCTCAATTTCAGCCAGAATTTAACTGAAATCACAGAAAAACACACAAACTCATAGTAAAGTCCAGAAATGTGAATTTAACATAAAAACTATGAAAACATCCCTAAAAGTAGCTTGATCTTACTAAAAACTACCTAAAAACAATGCCAAAAAGCGTATAAATTATCCGCTCATCAATTATGTATTTTTTTTCAGAGTTCTTAAGAATGAGTTCTAGAGTTTCATGATGATCTGTTGAAGTCTGGCTGGCTGTGAAGCCATGTCTAATCTTATTGGACCGAGGTTTTAACTTATCATCACAAGAGCTTGTTGATTTCTATCAATCTTGCTATTGGAGCAATGATCTGCTAAGGCTTGGCTGGCCATTGGCCATGTCTAGTATTTTGGACCGAAGCTTTCTTTGAAAGCTTGGCTGGCTGTGAAGCCATGTCTAATTCCTGGACCGGAGTCTTAGACTAGCATTGCAATGATTCCTGGAATTCAAATTAAGAATTCTGAAACCTTTATTTTCTATTTTCATATAATTTTCGAAAAAGCACAAAAAAATTACAAAATCATAAAAACCAAATATTTTATGTTTCTTGTTTGAGTCTAGTGTCTAATTTAAGTTTGGTGTCTTGCATGCATTGATCTTGGTTCTATTTTCAAGTCAATAGTACAGGGAACTGAAGATTCAGAACATGCAGCAGAGAAATTACACAGAAAAAGCTGGGCGTTCAAAACGCCCAGTGAAGAAGGACAGACTGGCGTTTAAACGCCAGCCAGGGTGCCTGGTTGGGCGTTTAACGCCCAAAAAGGTATTGCATTGGGCGTTAAACGCCAGAATGTGCACCATTCTGGGCGTTTAACGCCAGGATGGCACAAGAGGGAAGATTTTGTTTTCAAATCAATTTTTTTTCAAGTTTTCAAAGTTTTTCAAAATCAAATCTTTTTCAAATCAAATATTTTCAATCAAATGTTTTCAAATCAATTTCTTTCCTTTTCAAAGATACTTGCTAACAATTAATGATTTGATTGAACATTTTAAGTATGTTGCCTTTTCTGTTGAGAAAGGTTTAATGTTTGAATCATATCTTTCTTGTTAGCCAAGTCATTAATTTTAAAATCAAATCTTTTTAAAATTGTTTTCAAATCATATCTTTTCAATCATATCTCTTTAAAAGCATAACTTTTCAATC
>NC_080386.1:81912124-82076312 GCF_014773155.1 Arachis stenosperma | reverse complement strand
TGAAAATATTTGAAAAATATTTTTGAAATTTTCGAAAATAAATAAAAAAAATGAAAAAGATATGATTTTTGAAAAAGATTTTGAAAAGATAGATATTTAAAATTGAAATTTTGACTTGACTTGTAAGAAACAACTATTTTGAAAATTTTTGACCAAGTCAAACCCAAAATTTCGAAATTTTGGAGGGAAATAAGGAAAAGATATATTTTTTTTTTATTTTTGAATTTTAATTATGATGAGAGAAAAACACAAAAATACTCAATGCATGAAATTTTTAGATCAAAACAATGAATGCATGCAAGAATGCTATGAATGTTAGATGAACACCAAGAACACTTTAAAGATCATGATGAACATCAAGAACACAATTTTGAAAAATTTTGATGCAAAGAAACATGCAAGACACCAAACTTAGAAATCTTTAATGCATGGATTCTAACAACAAAAAATGCATATGAAAACACAAACAACACAAACAAGAAATCATCAAGATCAAACAAGAAACTTATCAAGAACAACTTGAAGATCATGAAGAACACTATGAATGCATGGATTTTCGAAAAAATGCCAGAAAAATTTTTAAGCATGCATAGACACCAAACTTAAAATTGACTCAAGACTCAACCAAGAAACACAAAATATTTTTAATTTTTATGATTTTCTAATTTTTTTTGTATTTTTATTAATTTTTTCGAAAATAAAGTTTTGAAAAACGAAAAATAAAAAAAAAAATTTTGAAAAAGATTTTTGAAAAGAAAATTACCTAATCTGAGCAACAAGATGAACCGTCAGTTGTCCATACTCGCACAATCCCCGGCAACGGCGCCCAAAAACTTGGTGGACGAAATTGTGATCCATGTTCTAACTATTTGAGATGAAAGCTTCTTATGGCACTGGTTGAATTCACACTCCGTTCAACTAACCAGCAAGTGTACTGGGTCGTCCAAGTAATAAACCTTACGCGAGTAAGGGTCGATCCCACAGAGATTGTTGGTATGAAGCAAGCTATGGTCACCTTGTAAATCTCAGTCAGGCAGATTAAATTTGTTTATGGTTTCGAAATAGAAATAATAAAATAGAAATAATAAAAGGGATAGAACCTTATGCAGATTCATTGGTGGGAATTTCAGATAAGCATATGGAGATGCTGTATGGCTCAAGGACGCCTGCTCTCCTACTGCTCAACTCAATCCTTCTTACTCCTCTCCATGGCAAGCTGTGTATAGGGGTTCACCGTCGACGATAGCTACTTTCAATCCTCCGGGAAAATGGTCCTCTGCGGCTGTCACTCGCATGGCTAATCGTCTGGAGGCATCACCTGGCCGAAGGCTACATCCCATCCTCGCAGTGAAACTACGCTCACGCGCTCTGTCACAGCACGGCTAATCACTGGTTGGTTCCCGCGCCTACTGGAATAGAATCCCTTGATTCTTTTGCGTTTGTCATCACGCCCAGCACTTGCGAGTCTGAAGCACGTCACAGTCATTCATTACCGGAATCCTACTCGGAATACCACAGACAAGGTTAGACTTTCCGGATTCCCAGGATCCTACTCGGAATACCACAGACAAGTGAGACTTTCCGGATCCTCATAAATGCCACCATCTATCTAGCTTATACCACGAAGATTCTGTTGGGGAATCTAAGAGATACACATTCAAGCTCGGTTGCATGTAGAACGGAAGTGGTTGTCAATCACGCGCGTTCACAAGTGAGAATGATAATGAGGGTTATCTAATCATCACATTCATCATGTTCTTGGGTGCGAATGAATATCTTGGAATAAGAATAAGAGAGAATTGAATAAAAGAAAATAGAATTGCATTAATACTTGAGGTACAGCAGAGCTCCACACCCTTAATCTATGGTGTGCAGTCCTTTTGTCAGCCTTTTTCAGAGTTTTGCTCAAATCCCTCAATTTCAGCCAGAATTTAACTGAAATCACAGAAAAACACACAAACTCATAGTAAAGTCCAGAAATGTGAATTTAACATAAAAACTAATGAAAACATCCCTAAAAGTAGCTTGATCTTACTAAAAACTACCTAAAAACAATGCCAAAAAGCGTATAAATTATCCGCTCATCAATTATGTATTTTTTTTCAGAGTTCTTAAGAATGAGTTCTAGAGTTTCATGATGATCTGTTGAAGTCTGGCTGGCTGTGAAGCCATGTCTAATCTTATTGGACCGAGGTTTTAACTTATCATCACAAGAGCTTGTTGATTTCTATCAATCTTGCTATTGGAGCAATGATCTGCTAAGGCTTGGCTGGCCATTGGCCATGTCTAGTATTTTGGACCGAAGCTTTCTTTGAAAGCTTGGCTGGCTGTGAAGCCATGTCTAATTCCTGGACCGGAGTCTTAGACTAGCATTGCAATGATTCCTGGAATTCAAATTAAGAATTCTGAAACCTTTATTTTCTATTTTCATATATTTTCGAAAAAGCACAAAAAATTACAAAATCATAAAAACCAAAATATTTTATGTTTCTTGTTTGAGTCTAGTGTCTATTTTAAGTTTGGTGTCTTGCATGCATTGATCTGTTCTATTTTCAAGTCAATAGTACAGGGAACTGAAGATTCAGAACATGCAGCAGAGAATTACACAGAAAAAGCTGGGCGTTCAAACGCCCAGTGAAGAAGGACAGACTGGCGTTTAAACGCCAGCCAGGGTGCCTGGTTGGGCGTTAACGCCCAAAAAGGTATTGCATTGGGCGTTAAACGCCAGAATGTGCACCATTCTGGGCGTTTAACGCCAGGATGGCACAAGAGGGAAGATTTTGTTTTCAAATCAATTTTTTTTCAAGTTTTCAAAGTTTTTCAAAATCAAATCTTTTTCAAATCAAATATTTTCAATCAAATGTTTTCAAAATCAATTTCTTTCCTTTTTCAAAGATACTTGCTAACAATTAATGATTTGATTGAACATTTTAAGTATGTTGCCTTTTCTGTTGAGAAAGGTTTAATGTTTGAATCATATCTTTTCTTGTTAGCCAAGTCATTAATTTTTAAAATCAAATCTTTTTAAAATTGTTTTCAAATCATATCTTTTCAATCATATCTCTTTAAAAGCATAACTTTTCAATCATATCTTTTTAATCACATCTTTTTCAAAATAGTTTTCAATCATATCTTTTTAAATTCTAATTTCAAAATCTTTTTCTAAAATTACTTGATTTCTTCTCCATTCTTAGTTTTCGAAAATCAATTCAAGTTTTTCAAAATGTTTTTAAAATCTTTTACCTAATTTTCGAAAATTTCTTCCCCTCTTCTCACATCCTTCTATTTATGGAGTACCACTCCTCCTCAATGCACAATTCGAACTCTATCTCACTAAGTTCGAATTCTCTACTTCTTCCTTCTATTTTTCTTTTCTTCTGACACCTCAAGGAATCTCTATACTGTGACATAGAGGATTCCATATTTTCTTGTTCTCTTCTCTTTCATATGAGCAGGAACAAAGACAAAGGCATTCTTGTTGAAGCTGACCCTGAACCTGAAAGGACCTTGAAGCGAAAGCTAAGAGAAGCTAAGGTACAACTCTCTGTAGAGGACCTAACAGAAATCTTCAAAGAAGAAGAAACCATGGCAGCCGAAAACAACAACAATGCAAACAATGCAAGGAAGGTTGATGAGCGGATAATTTATACGCTTTTTGGCATTGTTTTTAGGTAGTTTTTAGTAAGTTCAAGCTACTTTTAGGGATGTTTTCATTAGTTTTTATGTTAAATTCACATTTCTGGACTTTACTATGAGTTTGTGTGTTTTTCTGTGATTTCAAGTAAATTCTGGCTGAAATTGAGGAACTTGAGCAAAACTCTGAAAAAGGCTGACAAAAGGACTGCTAATGCTGTTGGAATCTGACCTCCCTGCACTCGAAATGGATTTTCTGGAGCTACAGAACTCCAATTGGCGCGCTCTCAACGGCGTTGGAAAGTAGACATCTAGGGCTTTCCAGCAATATATAATAGTCCATACTTTATTCGGAAATTGACGACGTAACTTGGCGTTGAACGCCAAGTTCATGCTGCTGTCTGGAGTTAAACGCCAGAAAAACGTCATGATCCGGAGTTGAACGCCCAAAACACGTCATAACTCGGAGTTCAACTCCAAGAGAAGCCTCAGCTCGTGGATTGATCAAGCTCAGCCCAAGCATACACCAAGTGGGCCCCGGAAGTGGATTTATGCATCAATTACTTACTCATGTAATCCCTAGGAGCTAGTTTATTATAAATAGAACATTTAACTATTGTATTAGATGTCTTTTTGACCACGTTACATCTTTGGTCTCAGTTTTGTTTTATTCTTCATCCTAAGAGGTTATTGATCACGTTTTAGGGGGCTGGTCATTCGGCCATGCCTGAACCTTTTGCTTATGTGTTTTTAACGGTGGAGTTTCTGCACACCATAGATTAAGGGTGTGGAGCTCTGCTGTACCTCAAGTATTAATGCAATTCTAGTTTCTTTTATTCAATTCTCTCTTATTCTTATTCCAAGATATTCATTCGCACCCAAGAACATGATGAATGTGATGATTAGATAACCATCATTATCATTCTCACTTATGAACGCGCGTGATTGACAACCACTTCCGTTCTACATGCAACCGAGCTTGAATGTGTATCTCTTAGATTCCCCAACAGAATCTTCGTGGTATAAGCTAGATAGATGGCGGCATTTATGAGGATCCGAAAAGTCTCACCTTGTCTGTGGTATTCCGAGTAGGATCCTGGGAATCCGGAAAGTCTAACCTTGTCTGTGGTATTCCGAGTAGGATTCCGGTAGTGAATGACTGTGACGTGCTTCAGACTTGCAAGTGCTGGGCGTGATGACAAGCGCAAAAGAATCAAGGGATTCTATTCCAGTAGGCGCAGGAACCAACCAGTGATTAGCCGTGCTGTGACAGAGTGCGTGAGCGTAGTTTTCACTGCGAGGATGGGATGTAGCCATCAACCATGGGTGATGCCTCCAGACGATTAGCCATGCGAGTGACAGCCGCAGAGGACCATTTTCCCGAGAGGATTGAAAGTAGCCACCGCTGATGGTGAACCCCTATACACAGCTTGCCATGGAAAGGAGTAAGAAGGATTGAGTTGAAGCAGTAGGAGAGCAGGCGTCCTTGAGCCATACAACATCTCCATATGCTTATCTGAAATTCCCACCAATGAATCTGCATAAGTGTTCTATCCCTTTTATTATATATCATCTATTTTCTTATTTCTATTTCTGAAACCATAAACAATTTTAATCTGCCTAACTGAGATTTGCAAGGTGACCATAGCTTGCTTCATACCAACAATCTCTGTGGGATCGACCCTTACTCACGTAAGGTTTATTACTTGGACGACCCAGTACACTTGCTGGTTAGTTGAACGGAGTTGTGAATTCAACCAGTGCCATAATAATGATTCCTCTCACAATAGTTTTTGTGTACATACCAAAGAGCCAATATTGTTGATCACAATTTCGTCCACCAAGATTTTGGCGCCGTTGCCGGGGATTGTTCGAGTATGGACAACTGACGGTTCATCTTGTTGCTCAAATTAGGTAATTTTCTTTTCAAAAATCTTTTTTAAAATTTTTTTTTCTCTTTTCTTTTTCGTTTTTACAAACTTTATTTTCGAAAAAAATTTTAATAAAAATCCAAAAAAATTAGAAAATCATAAAAACCAAAAATATTTTGTGTTTCTTGTTTGAGTCTTGAGTCAATTTTTAAGTTTGGTGTCAATTGCATGCTTTAAAGATTTTTCTTGCATTTTTCGAAAATCCCATGCATTCATAGTGTTCTTCATGATCTTCAAGTTGTTCTTGATGAGTCCTCTTGTTTGATCTTGATGATTTCTTGTTTTGTGTCTTTTCTTGTTTTTCATATGCATTTTTGCATTCATATCTTCCATGCATTAAAGATTTCTAAGTTTGGTGTCTTGCATGTTTTCTTTGCATCAAAAAATTTTTCAAAATTATGTTCTTGATGTTCATCATGATCTTCAAAGTGTTCTTGGTGTTCATCTTGACATTCATAGCATTCTTGCATGCATTCATGGTTTTGATCTAAAAATTTCATGCATTGAGTATTTTTGTTGTTTTTCTCTCTCATAATTAAAAATTCAAAAATCAAAAAAATTAGTTGTTTCTTACAAGTCAAGTCAAAATTTCAATTTTAAAAATCTTATCTTTTCAAAATCTTTTTCAAAAATCATATCTTTTTCATTTTTTCTATTTTTCGAAAAATTCAAAAATATTTTTCAAATTATTTTCAAAATCTTTTTCTTATCTTTACATCTAATTTTCGAAAATTCACTAATAATTAATGTGATTGATTCAAAAATTTGAAGTTTGTTACTTTCTTGTTAAGAAAGGTTCAATATTTAAGTTCTAGAATCTTATCTTGTAGTTTCTTGTTAGTAAAGTAAATAATTTTAAAATTTTTAAATTAAATCTTTTTATCTTTTATTTGATCTTTTTCAAAAAAATATTTTATCTTTTTCAAAATTTGATTTCAAAAATATCTTATCTAACTTACTATCTTCCTATCTTTTTCAATTTTGATTTCAAATCTTTTTCAATCAACTAACTAACTTCTTGTTTGTTTCTTATCTTTTTCAAACCACCTAACTACTTTTCCCTCTCTAATTTTCGAAAATATCTCACCCCTTATTCAAAAGTTCTTTTTAATTAATTAATTGTTTTATGTTTTAATTTTAATTACATTTTATATCCAATTTTCGAAAATTACTAACTCCTTTTCAAAAATTATTTTCGAAATCTCCCTCCTCTTTTCTTCTTCTATTTAATTATTTAATTATTAACACTTCTCTTCACCTCTCTTCATCCAAAAATCCGAATCTCATTCTTCATTCTTCTACCCCTTTCTTCTTCTACTAACACAAAGGGATCTCTATACTGTGACATAGAGGATTCCTCTTTCTTTTCTTGTCTTCTTCTCTTTCATATGAGCAGGAACAAGGATAAAGGCACTCTTGTTGAAATTGATCCAGAACCTGAAAGGACTCTGAAGAGAAAATTAAGAGAAGCTAAATTACAACAATCCAGAAACAACCTTTCAGAAATTTTCGAACAAGAGAAGGAGATGGCAGCCGAAAATAATAATAATGCAAGGAGAATGCTTGGTGACTTCACAAAGCCAACGTCCAAGTTTGATGGAAGAAGCATCTCCATTCCTGCCATTGGAGCCAACAACTTTGAGCTTAAGCCTCAACTAGTTGCTTTAATGCAACAAAACTGCAAGTTTTATGGACTTCCATCTGAAGATCCTTATCAGTTTTTAACTGAGTTCTTGCAGATCTGTGAGACTGTAAAGACGAATGGAGTTGATCCTGAAGTCTACAGACTCATGCTTTTCCCTTTTGCTGTAAGAGACAGAGCTAGAATATGGTTGGATTCACAACCTAAGGATAGCCTGGACTCATGGGATAAGCTGGTCACTGCTTTCTTGGATAAATTCTTTCCTCCTCAAAAGCTGAGCAAGCTGAGAGTGGATGTTCAAACCTTCAAATAAAAAGATGGTGAATCCCTCTATGAAGCTTGGGAAAGATACAAGCAGCTGACCAAAAGATGTCCATCTGACATGTTTTCAGAATGGACCATTTTAGATATATTCTATTATGGTCTCTCTGAATTTTCGAAAATGTCATTGGACCATTCTGCAGGTGGATCTATTCACCTGAAGAAAACGCCTGAAGAGGCTCAAGAACTCATTGACATGGTTGCAAACAACCAATTCATGTACACTTCTGAAAGGAATTCCGTGAACAATGGGATACCTCAAAAGAAAGGAGTTCTTGAAATTGATACTCTGAATGCCATATTGGCTCAGAACAAAGTGTTGACTCAACAGGTCAACATGACCTCTCAAAATCTGAATGGATTGCAACATGCATCTAACAGTACTAGAGAGGCAGCTTCTGAAGAAGCTTATGATCCTGAGAACCCTGCCATGGCAGAAGTTAATTACATGGGTGAACCTTATGGAAACACCTATAACTCATCATGGAAAAATCATCCAAATTTCTCATGGAAGGATCAACAAAAACCTCAACAAGGCTTTAACAATGGTGGACGTAATAGGCTGGGCAATAGTAAGCCATATCCATCATCTTCTCAGCAACAGACAGAGAATTCTGAACAAAACACTTCTAATTTAGCCAATGTAGTCTCTGATCTGTCAAAGGCCACTTTCAGTTTCATGAATGAAACAAGATCCTCCATTAGAAATCTGGAGGCACAAGTGGGCCAGCTGAGTAAGAAAGTCATTGAAACTCCTCCCAGTATTCTCCCAAGTAATACAGAAGAGAATCCAAAAGGAGAGTGCAAAGCCATTGACATAGTCAATATGGCCGAATGCACAAGGGAGGAGGAGGACGAAAATCCTAGTGAGGAAGACCTCCTGGGACGTCCCTCAAGCAAGAAGGAGTCTCCTATTAAGGATCCAGAGGAATCTGAGGCTCATTTAGAGACCATAGAGATTCCATTAAACCTCCTTCTGCCATTCATGAGCTCTGAAGACTATTCTTCCTCAGAAGAGGATGAAGATGTAACTGGAGAGCAAGTTGCTCAATATTTAGGAGCTATCATGAAGCTGAATGCCAAGTTGTTTGGTAATGAGACCTTGGAAAGTGAACCTCCCTTGCTCATTAATGAACTGGATACTTGGATTCAGAAAATTCTACCTCAAAAGAAACAAGATCCTGGCAAGTTCTTAATACCTTGTACCATAGGCACCATGACCTTTGCAAAAGCTCTGTGTGATCTGGGGTCAGGGATCAATCTTATGCCACTCTCTGTAATGGAGAAGCTGGGAATCATTGAGGTACAACCTGCCTTGTTCTCATTACAACTGGCAGACAAACCATTAAGGCAAGCTTATGGAATAGTAGAGGACGTGCTAGTAAAGGTTGAAGGCCTTTACATCCCTGCTGATTTCATAATCTTAGACACTAGGAAGAAAGAAGATGATTGCATCATCCTTGGAAGACCTTTCCTAGCCACAGCAGGAGCTGTGATAGATGTCAACAGAGGTGAATTAGTTCTTCAATTGAATGAAGAATACCTTATGTTTAAAGCACATGGCCATCCCTCTGTGACAGAAGAGAGTAAGCATGAAGAGCTTCTCTCAGTTCAGAGTCAAGAAGAGCCTTCACAGCCAAACTCTAAGTTTGGTGTTGTGAGGCCACAACCAAACTCTAAGTTTGGTGTTAAAATCCTATATCCAAACTCTAAGTTTGGTGTGGACAACTATACAACATTGACCTGATCACCTTGTGGCTCCATGAGAGCCACTGTCAAGCTATTGACATTAAAGAAGCGCTTGTTGACGACGTAACTTGGCGTTGAACGCCAAGTTCATGCTGCTGTCTGGAGTTAAACGCCAGAAAAACGTCATGATCCGGAGTTGAACGCCCAAAACACGTCATAACTCGGAGTTCAACTCCAAGAGAAGCCTCAGCTCGTGGATTGATCAAGCTCAGCCCAAGCATACACCAAGTGGGCCCCGGAAGTGGATTTATGCATCAATTAGTTACTCATGTAAACCCTAGGAGCTAGTTTATTATAAATAGAACATTTAACTATTGTATTAGATGTCTTTTTGACCACGTTACATCTTTGGTCTCAGTTTTGTTTTATTCTTCATCCTAAGAGGCTATTGATCACGTTTTAGGGGGCTGGCCATTCGGCCATGCCTGAACCTTTTGCTTATGTATTTTTAACGGTGGAGTTTCTGCACACCATAGATTAAGGGTGTGGAGCTCTGCTGTACCTCAAGTATTAATGCAATTCTAGTTTCTTTTATTCAATTCTCTCTTATTCTTATTCCAAGATATTCATTCGCACCCAAGAACATGATGAATGTGATGATTAGATAACCATCATTATCATTCTCACTTATGAACGCGCGTGATTGACAACCACTTCCGTTCTACATGCAACCGAGCTTGAATGTGTATCTCTTAGATTCCCCAACAGAATCTTCGTGGTATAAGCTAGATAGATGGCGGCATTTATGAGGATCCGGAAAGTCTCACCTTGTCTGTGGTATTCCGAGTAGGATCCTGGGAATCCGAAAAGTCTAACCTTGTCTGTGGTATTCCGAGTAGGATTTCGGTAGTGAATGACTGTGACGTGCTTCAGACTTGCAAGTGCTGGGCGTGATGACAAGCGCAAAAGAATCAAGGGATTCTATTCCAGTAGGCGCAGGAACCAACCAGTGATTAGCCGTGCTGTGACAGAGTGCGTGAGCGTAGTTTTCACTGCGAGGATGGGATGTAGCCATCAACCATGGGTGATGCCTCCAGACGATTAGCCATGCGAGTGACAGCCGCAGAGGACCATTTTCCCGAGAGGATTGAAAGTAGCCACCGCTGATGGTGAACCCCTATACACAGCTTGCCATGGAAAGGAGTAAGAAGGATTGAGTTGAAACAGTAGGAGAGCAGGCGTCCTTGAGCCATACAGCATCTCCATATGCTTATCTGAAATTCCCACCAATGAATCTGCATAAGTGTTCTATCCCTTTTATTATATATCATCTATTTTCTTATTTCTATTTCTGAAACCATAAACAATTTTAATCTGCCTAACTGAGATTTGCAAGGTGAGCATAGCTTGCTTCATACCAACAATCTCTGTGGGATCGACCCTTACTCACGTAAGGTTTATTACTTGGACGACCCAGTACACTTGCTGGTTAGTTGAACGGAGTTGTGAATTCAACCAGTGCCATAATAATGATTCCTCTCACAATAGTTTTTGTGTACATACCAAAGAGCCAATATTGTTGATCACAATTTCGTCCACCAAAGGTGTTGGGTGACTTTACTGCACCTACTCCCGACTTCTATGGGAGAAGCATCTCTATCCCTGCCATTGGAGCAAACAACTTTGAGCTTAAGCCTCAATTAGTTTCTCTAATGCAACAGAATTGCAAGTTCCATGGACTTCCATTGGAAGATCCTCATCAGTTCTTAGCTGAATTCTTACAAATCTGTGACACTGTCAAGACTAATGGGGTTGACCCTGAGGTCTACAGACTAATGCTATTCCCTTTTGCTGTAAGAGACAGAGCTAGGACATGGTTGGACTCACAACCTAAAGAAAGCCTGAACTCTTGGGAAAAGCTAGTCAATGCCTTCTTGGCAAAGTTCTTTCCACCTCAAAAATTGAGTAAGCTTAGAGTGGAAGTCCAAACCTTCAGACAGAAGGAAGGAGAATCCCTCTATGAAGCTTGGGAAAGATACAAACAATTGATCAGAAAGTGTCCCTCTGATATGCTTTCTGAATGGAGCATCATAGGTATTTTCTATGATGGTCTCTCTGAACTATCCAAGATGTCTTTGGATAGCTCTGCTGGAGGATCTCTTCATCTGAAGAAGACGCCTACAGAAGCTCAAGAGCTAATTGAAATGGTTGCAAATAACCAATTCATGTACACTTCTGAAAGGAATCCTGTGAACAATGGGACTAATCAGAAGAAAGGAGTTCTTGAGATTGATACTTTGAATGCCATATTGGCTCAGAATAAAATATTGACTCAGCAAGTCAATTTGATTTCTCAAAGTCTGTCTGGAATACAAAATGCACCAAGCAGTACTAAGGATGCTTCATCTGAAGAAGAAGCTTATGATTCTGAGAACCCTTCAATGGAAGAGGTGAATTACATGGGAGAATCCTATGGAAACACCTATAATTCTTCATGGAGAAATCACCCAAATTTCTCATGGAAGGATCAACAGAGACCTCAACAAGGTTTCAATAACAATAATGGTGGAAGAAACAGGTTTAGCAATGGCAAGCCTTTTTCATCATCTTCTCAGCAACAGACAGAGAATTCTAAGCAGAACCAATCTGACTTAGCAACCATGGTCTCTGATCTAATCAAAACCACTCAAAGTTTCATGACTGAAACAAGGTCCTCCATTAGGAATTTGGAGGCACAAGTGAGACAGCTGAGCAAGAAAATTACTGAACTCCCTCCTAGTACTCTTCCAAGCAATACAGAAGAAAATCCAAAAGGAGAGTGCAAGGCCATCAACATGGCCGAATTTGGAGAGGAAGGAGAGGAAGTGAACGCCACTGAGGAACACCTCAATGGACGTCCACTGGCCTCCACTGAGTTCCCCAATGAGGAACCATGGGAATCTGAGGCTCAAAATGAGACCATAGAGATTCCATTGGACCTACTTCTGCCATTCATGAGCTCTGATGAGTATTTTTCCTCTGAAGAGGATGAGTATGTCACTGAAGAGCAAGTTGCTAAATACCTTGGAGCAATCATGAAGCTAAATGACAAGTTATTTGGAAATGAGACTTGGGAGAACAAACCTCCTTTGCTCACCAAAGAACTGGATGACTTGTCTAGGCAGAAATTACCTCAAAAGAGACAAGATCCTGGGAAGTTTTCAATACCTTGTACCATAGGCACCATGACCTTCAAGAAGGCTCTGTGTGACTTAGGGTCAAGTGTAAACCTCATGCCTCTCTCTGTAATGGAGAAGCTAGGGATCTTTGAGGTGCAAGCTGCAAGAATCTCACTAGAGATGGCAGACAATTCAAGAAAA
The DNA here is from genome assembly GCF_014773155.1 of Arachis stenosperma. Classification (NCBI taxonomy): domain Eukaryota; kingdom Viridiplantae; phylum Streptophyta; class Magnoliopsida; order Fabales; family Fabaceae; genus Arachis; species Arachis stenosperma. The sequence goes on along the minus strand of NC_080386.1, from coordinate 82,063,737 downwards.
CAAGCTTATGGACTTGTAGAGGACGTTTTGGTGAAAATTGAAGACCATTACATCCCTGCTGATTTCATAGTCCTAGAGAATGGGAAGTGCATGGATGAATCCATCATCCTTGGCAGACCCTTCCTAGCCACAGCAAAGGCTGTGATTGATGTTGATAGAGGTGAACTGATCATTCAAGTGAATGAAGAATCCTTTGTGTTTAAGGCTCAAGGATATCCCTCTGTCACCATGGAGAGGAAGCATGAAGAGCTTCTCTCAAATCAGAGTCAAACAGAGCCCCCACAGTCAAACTCTAAGTTTGGTGTTGGGAGGCCACAACCAAACTCTAAGTTTGGTGTTGAACCCCCACATTCAAACTCTAAGTTTGGTGTTGGGAGGTTCCAACATTGCTCTGAGAAAATGTGAGGCTCCATGAGAGCCCACTGTCAAGCTACTGACATTAAAGAAGCGCTTGTTGGGAGGCAACCCAATGTTATATTTTATCTATTTCCTTTTGTTATTTTATGTTTTCTGTAGGTTGATGATCATGAAAAGTCACAAAATCAATTGAAAAAGCAAAAACAGAATGAAAAACAGGAAGAAAAATAGCACACCCTGGAGGAAGAACCTACTGGCGTTTAAACGCCAGTAAGGCTAGCAGATGGGCGTTTAACGCCCAGTCTGGCACCATTCTGGGCGTTTAACGCCAGAAAGGGGCACCAGACTGGCGTTAAACGCCAGAAAAGGGCAAGCACCTGGCGTTAAACGCCAGAAATGGGCACCAGCCCGGTGTTTAACGCCAGATTTGGCACAAAACGCAAATTTTCTTGCCACTTGGTGCAAGGATGACTTTTCCTTGACACCTCAGGATCTGTGGACCCCACAGGATCCCCACCAACCCCACCACCCTCTTTCTTCTTCACCCATTCACCAATCACCTCAACACCTCTTCCCCAAAAACCCTTCACCTATCAAATCCCATCTTTCTCTTCACCACTCACATCCATCCTTCATAAAACCCCACCTACCTCACCTTTCAAATTCAAACCACTTTCCCTCCCAAACCCACCCATACATGACCGAACCATGAGCCCCCCTCTCCTATATAAACCCGTCTTCACTCCTTCATTTTCACACAACCTAAACACCACTTCTCCCCCTCTTTGGCCGAACACAAAGCCATTCCCTTCTTCCTCATTTCTTCTTCTTCTACTCTCTTCTTTCTTCTTTTGCTCGAGGACGAGCAAACCTTTTAAGTTTGGTGTGGTAAAAGTATTGCTTTTTGTTTTTCCATAACCATTTATGGCATCCAAGGCCGGAGAAACCTCTAGAAAGAGGAAAGGGAAGGCAAAAGCTTCCACCTCCGAGTCATGGGAGATGGAGAGATTCATCTCAAGGGTGCATCAAGACCACTTCTATGAAGTTGTGGCCTTGAAGAAGGTGATCCCCGAGGTCCCTTTTTCACTCAAAAAGAGTGAATATCCGGAGATCCGACATGAGATCCGAAGAAGAGGTTGGGAAGTTCTTACCAACCCCATTCAACAAGTCGGAATCTTAATGGTTCAAGAGTTCTATGCCAATGCATGGATCACCAAGAACCATGATCAAAGTGTGAACCCGGATCCAAAGAATTGGCTTACTATGGTTCGGGGGAAATACTTGGATTTTAGTCCGGAAAATGTAAGGCTGGCATTCAACTTGCCTATGATGCAAGGAGATGAACATCCTTACACTAGAAGGGTCAACTTTGATCAAAGGTTAGACCAAGTCCTCACTGACATTTGTGAAGAGGGCGCCCAATGGAAGAAATATTCAAGAGGGAAGCCGGTTCGATTAAGAAGGCATGACCTCAAGCCCGTGGCTAGAGGATGGTTGGAGTTTATCCAACGCTCAATCATTCCCACTAGCAACCGGTCCGAAGTTACTCTAGACCGGGCCATCATGATTCATAGCATCATGATTGGAGAAGAAGTGGAAGTTCATGAGGTTATAGCCCAAGAACTCTATAAGGTGGCGGACAAGTCCTCTACCTTAGCAAGGTTAGCCTTTCCTCATCTCATTTGTCACCTCTGTTATTCAGTTGGAGTTGACATAGAGGGAGACATCCTTATTGATGAGGACAAGCCCATCACTAAGAAAAGGATGGAGCAAACAAGAGACCCCTCTCATCATGAGATCCTTGAGATGCCTCAAGGGATGCACTTTCCTCCACAAGACTATTGGGAGCAAATTAACACCTCCCTAGGAGAATTGAGTTCCAACATGGGACAACTAAGGGTGGAGCACCAAGAACATTCCATCCTCCTCCATGAAATTAGAGAAGATCAAAGAATCATGAGAGAGGAGCAACAAAGACAAGGAAGAGACATTGAGGAGCTCAAACACTCCATAAGATCTTCAAAAGGAAGAACAAGCCGCCATCACTAAGGTGGACCCGTTCTTTAATCTCCTTGTTCTTTATTTTTCTGTTTTTCAAATTTTAGTGCTTATGTTTATCCATGTTTGTGTCTTATGATTATTAGTGTCTTAGTGTCTATGCCTTAAAGTTATGAATGTCCTATGAATCCATCACCTTTCTTAAATAAACAATGTTCTTAATTAAAAAAGAGAAGAATTGCATGAATTTTGAATTTTATAACAGACTAATTATTTTGATGTGGTGGCAACACTTTTGTTTTCTGAGTGTATGCTTAAACAGTGCATATGTCTTTTGAATTTGTGGTTCATGAATGTTGGCTCTTGAAAGAATGATGAAAAAGGAGACATGTTACTGAGGATCTGAAAAATCATAAAAATGATTCTTGAAGCAAGAAAAAGCAGTGAATACAAAAAAAAAACGAAAAAAAGGGGGAGAAAGAGAAAAAAGAAAGAAAAAAAGAAAGAAATAAGGTTGTGATCTGATGAGCGGATAATTTATACGCTTTTTGGCATTGTTTTTAGGTAGTTTTTAGTAAGATCAAGCTACTTTTAGGGATGTTTTCATTAGTTTTTATGTTAAATTCACATTTCTGGACTTTACTATGAGTTTGTGTGTTTTTCTGTGATTTCAGGTAAATTCTGGCTGAAATTGAGGGACTTGAGCAAAACTCTGAAAAAGGCTGACAAAAGGACTGCTGATGCTGTTGGATTCTGACCTCCCTGCACTCGAAATGGATTTTCTGGAGCTACCGACTCCAAATGGCGCGCTCTCAACGGCGTTGGAAAGTAGACATCCAGGGCTTTCCAGCAATATATAATAGTCCATACTTTATTCGGAATTTGACGACGTAACTTGGCGTTGAACGCCAAGTTCATGCTGCTGTCTGGAGTTAAACGCCAGAAAAACGTCATGATCCGGAGTTGAACGCCCAAAACACGTCATAACTCGGAGTTCAACTCCAAGAGAAGCCTCAGCTCGTGGATTGATCAAGCTCAGCCCAAGCATACACCAAGTGGGCCCCGGAAGTGTATTTATGCATCAATTACTTACTCATGTAAACCCTAGGAGCTAGTTTATTATAAATAGAACATTTAACTAATGTATTTGACATCTTTTGATCACTTTAAATCTTAGGATCAGATCTTTGAACGCATAGTTCTTAGACTATGGGGGCTGGCCATTCGGCCATGCCTGAACTTTTTGCTTATGTATTTTTAACGGTGGAGTTTCTGCACACCATAGAGTAAGGGTGTGGAGCTCCGCTGTACCTCAAGTATTAATGCAATTCTATTTTCTTTTATTCAATTCTCTCTTATTCTTATTCCAAGATATTCATTCGCACCCAAGAACATGATGAAGGTGATGATTATGTGGCGCTCATCACCATTCTCACCTATGAACGCGTGTGATTGACAACCACTTCCGTTCTACATGCAACCAAGCTTGAATGTGTATCTCTTAGATTCCCCAACAGAATCTTTGTGGTATAAGCTAGATAGATGGCGGCATTTATGAGGATCCGGAAAGTCTCACCTTGTCTGTGGTATTCCGAGTAGGATCCTGGGAATCCGGAAAGTCTAACCTTGTCTGTAGTATTCCGAGTAGGATTCCGGTAATGAATGACTGTGACGTGCTTCAGACTCGCAAGTGCTGGGCGTGATGACAAACGCAAAAGAATCAAGGGATTCTATTCTAGTAGGCGCGGGAACCAACCAGTGATTAGCCGTGCTGTGACAGAGCGCGTGAGCGTAGTTTTCACTGCGAGGATGGGATGTAGCCTTCGGCCAGGTGATGCCTCCAGACGATTAGCCATGCGAGTGACAGCCGCAGAGGACCATTTTCCCGAGAGGATTGAAAGTAGCTATCGTCGAACGGTGAACCCCTATACACAGCTTGCCATGGAGAGGAGTAAGAAGGATTGAGTTGAAGCAGTAGGAGAGCAGGCGTCCTTGAGCCATACAGCATCTCCATATGCTTATTTGAAATTCCCACCAATGAATCTGCATAAGTGTTCTATCCCTTTTATTATATATCATCTATTTTCTTGTTATTAATTTCCAAAACCATAAACCAATTTATATCTGCCTAACTGAGATTTACAAGGTGACCATAGCTTGCTTCATACCAACAATCTCTGTGGGATCGACCCTTACTCACGTAAGGTTTATTACTTGGACGACCCAGTACACTTGCTGGTTAGTTGAACGGAGTTGTGAATTCAACCAGTGCCATAATAATGATTTCACTCAAAATAGTTAGAACATTGATCACAATTGATCCATTGTTCACTCGTGCCAATTTCAAGTTCCATAATTTTACAAGGAGTGCAACTTAAAGAATAAGGATCACAATTTCGTCCACCAAGTTTTTGGCGCCGTTGCCGGGGATTGTTCGAGTATGGACAACTGACGGTTCATCTTGTTGCTCAGATTAGGTAATTTTCTTTTCAAAATCTTTTTCAAAAATTTTTCTTTTATTTTTCGTTTTTATAAATTTTATTTTCGAAAAAAATTTAATAAAAATACAAAAAAAAAATTAGAAAATCATAAAAACTAAAAATATTTTGTGTTTCTTGTTTGAGTCTTGAGTCAATTTTTAAGTTTGGTGTCAATTGCATGCTTTAAAAATTTTTCTTGCATTTTTTCGAAAATCCCATGCATTCATAGTGTTCTTCATGATCTTCAAGTTGTTCTTGATAAGTCCTCTTGTTTGATCTTGATGATTTCTTGTTTTGTGTCTTATGTTGTTTTTCATATGCATTTTTTATTTGTTAAAATCCATGCATTAAAGATTTCTAAGTTTGGTGTCTTGCATGTTTTCTTTGCATTAAAAAGTTTTCAAAATTATGTTCTTGATGTTCATCATGATCTTCAAAGTGTTCTTGGTGTTCATCTTGACATTCATAGCATTCTTGCATGCATTCATTGTTTTGATCCAAAAATTTCATGCATAAAGTATTTTTGTTGTTTTTCTCTCTCATAATTAAAAATTCAAAAATCAAAAAAATATCTTTTCCTTATTTCCCTCCAAATTTTCGAAATTTTGGGTTGACTTGGTCAAAAATTTTCAAAATTAGTTGTTTCTTACAAGTCAAGTCAAAATTTCAATTTTAAAAATCTTATCTTTTCAAAATCTTTTTCAAAAATCATATCTTTTTCATTTTTTTTATTTTTCGAAAATTTCAAAAACATTTTTCAAATTATTTTCAAAATCTTTTTCTTATCTTTACATCATATTTTCGAAAATTCACTAATAATTAATGTGATTGGTTCAAAAATTTGAAGTTTGTTACTTTCTTGTTAAGAAAGGTTCAATCTTTAAGTTCTAGAATCTTATCTTGTAGTTTCTTGTTAGTGAAGTAAATAATTTGAAAATTTTTGAATTAAATCTTTTTATCTTTTATTTGATCTTTTTCAAAAATTTCATCTTTTTCAAAATTTGATTTCAAAATATCTTATCTAACTTGCTATCTTCTTATCTTTTTCAATTTTGATTTCAAATCTTTTTCAATCAACTAACTAACTTTTTGTTTGTTTCTTATCTTTTTCAAAACCACCTAACTAATTCTCCCTCTTCTATTTTCGAAAATATCTCATCCCTTTTTCAAAAAAATTCTTTTTAATTAACTAATTGTTTCATGTTTTAATTTTAATTACAATTTATCTCTAATTTTCGAAAATCACTAACTCCTTTTCAAACTTATTTTCGAATTTTCTCTTCTCTTTTCTTCTTCTATTAATTATTTAATTATTAACACTTCTCTTCACCTCTCTTCATCCAAAATCCGAATCCCCCTCCTCATTCTTCTACCCCCTTCTTTTTCTACTAACATAAAGGAATCTCTATACTGTGACATAGAGGATTCCTCTTCTTTTCTTGTTTTCTTCTCTTTCATATGAGCAGGAACAAGGATAAAGGCACTCTTGTTGAAATTGATCCAGAACCTGAAAGGACTCTGAAGAGAAAATTAAGAGAAGCTAAATTACAACAATCCAGAAATAACCTTTCAGAAATTTTCGAACAAGAGAAGGAGATGGCAGCCGAAAATAATAATAATGTAAGGAGAATGCTTGGTGACTTCACAAAACCAACGTCCAAGTTTGATGGAAGAAGCATCTCCATTCCTGCCATTGGAGCCAACAACTTTGAGCTGAAACCTCAGCTAGTTGCCTTAATGCAACAAAACTGCAAGTTTTATGGACTTCCATCTGAAGATCCCTATCAGTTCTTAACTGAGTTCTTGCAGATCTGTGAGACTGTAAAGACGAATGGAGTTGATCCTGAAGTCTACAGACTCATGCTTTTCCCTTTTGCTGTAAGAGACAGAGCTAGAGTATGGTTGGATTCACAACCCAAGGATAGCCTGGACTCCTGGGATAAGCTGGTCACTGCCTTCTTGGATAAATTCTTTCCTCCTCAAAAGCTGAGCAAGCTGAGAGTGGATGTTCAAACCTTCAAACAAAAAGATGGTGAATCCCTCTATGAAGCTTGGGAAAGATACAAGCAGCTGACCAAAAGATGTCCATCTGACATGTTTTCAGAATGGACCATTTTAGATATATTCTATTATGGTCTCTCTGAATTTTCGAAAATGTCATTGGACCATTCTGCAGGTGGATCTATTCACCTGAAGAAAACGCCTGAAGAGGCTCAAGAACTCATTGACATGGTTGCAAATAACCAGTTCATGTACACTTCTGAGAGGAATTCCGTGAACAATGGGATATCTCAGAAGAAAGGAGTTCTTGAAATTGATACTCTGAATGCCATATTGGCTCAGAACAAAGTGTTGACTCAACAGGTCAACATGATCTCTCAAAATCTGAATGGATTGCAACATGCATCCAACAGTACTAGAGAGGCAGCTTTTGAAGAAGCTTATGATCCTGAGAACCCTGCCATGGCAGAGGTTAATTACATGGGTGAACCTTATGGAAACACCTATAACTCATCATGGAGAAATCATCCAAGTTTCTCATGGAAGGTGTTCCGAGGGTTACCTGAAACGTGTAGCTCGGTCGTCTGGCAAGACCCGAGGTGGGGGTTCCGTGGCCCGAGCTTGATGTACTGAGCGGCTGGGGGTTGTACCTGCAATGACACTCCGATGCTTAAGTTAGCATGGGTCCAAGCAGATATGTGTAGAATATAGAATGTGTGTTATACCTGGGTGCTCCAGTGTATTTATAGTAGTTGGCCGTGATCTTCCCTGGATAAGATATTCTTATCTTATCTTATCTTTTGGGAGTTTTATCCCTATCTTTGAGGAACCGCCTTTTCCTAGGCCTTTTCGGCCTTTAGGTCTTGGGCTTCGTTCCTTTTGATGGGCCTTCTTAGTTTATTTGTCCGAGGTCCGACCTCTAGGCGTGGACCTTAGGACGAGGTCGGACCTTTCACGGATTGACCGAGTTTGGGGAGCCCGGTCAGGGTATGAACAGTGCCCCTGCCCGAGTTCGTCCTTTCTGGGAGGTCGAGCTCGGGCATAGTAGTTTTTCAAATTTCAAAAGTGGCCGTTTCCTGCATTTATTGCATTTTACCGTTTTTCCTCGATTTCCGTTCGGGCTCTGTGAGGGCTTTATTTATTTGCCCCTTTCTTCGTTTTTACGTTTATCCTTTTTCGAGCATTGCTTCTTCTTTTCTCTTTGCTCTTCTTCCCTGAATCTCTCCGTGTGTTTCTCTGGGTTTTTCTTTGTGCCGTCGTTTCGTTCTCTTTGCTTCGGAGCTCGCCGTCTTCGTTTCTTTCTTTTCCAGGTTTGTTTCCGTGCCTCTCTTTTTCTTGTGCACATATGCTTTTCTGTTTTTTGCGTGGCTTTCTGTTTCTTTATGCCTGGGTTGCCCCGAGAAGAGGCGCCGCCATTGCTTTGTTGTTTGTACATGGGGGGGCTCTTTTTCTGGTTCTCTGGTATTTTGCTCCGGGTTTGCTGTATTTTCTTCTAAAAGATCTTTGTTTCTTGCTTTGCTGAATGGGTTTTTTGCGGTCTGCCTTTATGTGATTTTTGTTTGCTGTTGTATTCTTCATTGTAGGCAAGAATTTTTATGTCTCGAAAGGTACTTCAAGCGATGTCGACCAAGATTCCAAGTGGTCTTGGTTGGGTAGATCCTGTTCCTCTAAAAGTCCCTTCTGTGGTAGATTCTGAGTATTTAGCTAGATTTCGTTGGCAATGTAGCATATGTGAAGATAGAGAGTCTGAGAGGGATTATGAACTAGTAGCCCCGGATTCCGAGGAGAGAGTTTGTTTCCCGCCTTTAGATAGTTCCGAGAAGCTCTTCTTTTACGCTTATGATTGTTTTTTCTCTAAGCTGAATGTCCGACTTCCTTTTACCGACCTGGAGTCTGAGGTTTTGTGGTCTTGTAACCTTGCCCCTACGCAGCTCCATCCGAATTCTTGGGCATTTTTAAAGCTGTTTCAACTTTTGTGTCAGTTTTTGGGCGTCTCCCCCTCTATTTCTCTTTTTTCCTATCTGTTTGTGTTGACGAAGCCGGGGTCGGGTGGAGGTAAGGTGTCTTGGGTCTCTTTTAGGGCTAACCAGGGAAAGAAGTTTTGTACCTTGTATGATGAGTCCTTTCATGATTTTAAGAACTATTATTTCAAGGTCCGGGCTGCTGGAGATGTCCGACCTTTCTTTCTAGATGAGAGTGGGGAGCCTTCTTTTCCTCTTTGTTGGCAGGAAAATGTAGTGTCTGCCAAGTATACTTTTGAGAGTTTAGATGAGGTGGAGCAGGCTTTTGTGGGTGTGGTGAGCGGTTTGTGGGGTCGGGCACCTCACTTGGACACGAAGAAAATGTTGGGAGATCCAAGCCTTCTCCGTTCCGAGTTAGGTAGTTCCCGACCTCTCCGAGTTTCATCTTTTTTAGTATTTTGGCTTTGCTTGTTTTGGTGGAATTTCTGTTGTGATAATCCCTTTCTTTTGTTTCTGCAGAGATGTCTTCTCAGGCGGATTCCATGAAGTTCCTTCGTCGGTCGAAGAAGTCTGCGGCTGCTCGGAATATCGAGGCTGAGGCTTCTGCCCGATCTTCTCCGCCGAAGACTACCGTGGGTGTTCAGACTCGGTCGAAGACCATTCCGACTCCTCAGTTCCGAGCTATAACTCAAGATCCTCCGACCTCTGGGCCCGGTCACCTTTCCCCGTCTTCGACCTCGGGTCCTCCCCCCAAGAAACAGAAGACCTCTCAGGAGCTTGCGGGTTTTAATGACAAGGATTTTGATGCCCTTGGTTGGATTGAACAGCATATTCTTCCTCAGACTTTTATTTCTACTGATGATGTGTCTATGGAGCATCATTTTCAGTATATGGCGCGGAGCTGTGTCCGGATGGCTAGTCTTCATGCCGCTATTGCCCGGGAGTTCAAGAAGTCCCCCATTGGTGCAACCAGCTCCCGACTTGAGAAGGTTCAGTCTGAGCTTGATAAGATTAGTCAACTGAAGGCTGCCAGGATTACTGAGCTGGAGGCCTCTTTGGAGAAAGAGAAAACCAAAGCTACCGCGGCTGTGGCGGCAGCGAAGACATCTGAGGAGATGGCGAAGGTGGCGACGGAGAATTATACTAAGCTGTATGCCGAGCTTGTGGAGACAAAGGAGAAGTTGCAATCTGCTCGGGATGATTTTTACGAGCTGGAAGGTCATGTGGCCAAGGGTATGGATGCCATGTTTGTGAATTTGAGGGATCAGGTCCGGGTTCTTGCTCCCTACCTGGATCTGAGCTTATTCAGTACGGATAACATTGTTGTGGAGGGAAGGATTGTTCCTGCTCCTTCCGAGGATGAGGTCCCGGTGTCCGATCCCCAGGCTCCGGTGTCCGACCTCAAGGTTCCGGCTGTGGACCCGACTTCACCTTTGGCAGGGGATGGATCTGGCGTGGAGGTTTTAAACCGGGATGACGGTGTTGTTGATGCAGTCCCTGTTTCCATTTTTCCTCCGCAGCCTTCTGTTGACGTGGAGTCCGGAAAGGGCCTTGATCCTCTGTAATCTTTTATTTTTGGTTCTTTGCCCGAGCTGTGGGCTCTTTTGTTTTTGGATGCTTTCTGTGAACACTTTGGATGCCTTTTCTGCTATTTAGCTACTTGTAGTAACTTTTTTAGCTTATTTATGCGGTGTTTTGCACTTTTGGCCTTTTGTTCCGCTTTTATGCTTTTTAGTTGTTTTTTGGATAACAACTTTTTAGCTAGCGCTGGAAACTTTTTGCCTTTATTCGCGTTTTGACTTTTTGTTCCGCTTTTATGCTTTTTAGTTGTTTTTGGATAACAACTTTTTAGCTAGCGCTGGAAACTTTTTGCCTTTATTCGCGTTTTGACTTTTTGTTCCGCTTTTATGCTTTTTAGTTGTTTTTGGATAACAACTTTTTAGCTAGCGTTTTCGAAACTTCCTTTGATTTCGTTCTTTCGCTTGAACTTTTTAGTTGTTTTTGTAAAGCAACTTTTTAGTAAGCGTTTTTCGAAATCTTGGTTCTCGCTGTTTCAAGGCTTCTTTCTTGGATCCGAGTTTTTTCTCGGACCTCGGGCGCTTGAGTACCTCCTCTTTGTCGGGTCCGACTTTGTCGTTTGGTCGGCCCTTTTTAAGTTATTTTTGTAATCTCTTTTTGGCTTTTTGAGCCTTTTCAGAGTTACTTTATAACTTCTCACATTAATTTGAACCTCGTCGCTTTATCTTTGCCGACCTTGTGTGGCCTTTTGGCAAATGATTTTTTGCGTTTTGTCGAGCATAAATTAATGCGCCTTGGCGGGGTACTTTCTAGGATTTGTTTCATCATGAGGAAAATATAGAAAAAATTTGATTAGTATTAAAAAAGAAAGAATATTTACAGAGTGTTTACCCTTGACTAGGTCGGGTGTCTTACTTAACCGGGTGTCTCATTAAAAAACCCTTGTAGGGAAAAAGAGTACACCTCGGGTTAAGTTTTTCTAGCTGTAGTACCGTCTTAGATTACAGGCGTGCCAGGCCCTGGGCAGCTCATTGCCTTCTAGGTCGGATACTTTGTAATAGCCTGTTCCTAAGACTTCTGTTACCTTGTAGGGCCCTTTCCAATTTGCGGCTAGCTTTCCTTCTCCCGACTTTTGTGTTCCGATGTCATTTCGGATTAGAATTAGGTCGTGGATGGAGAAGCTTCGCTTTATTACTTTTTGATTGTATCTGAGGGCCGTTCGCCGTTTTAAGGCTTCTTCTCGAATCCGAGCTCTTTCTCGGACCTCGGGGAGGAGGTCGAGTTCTTCCCTTTGTGCCTGCGGGTTATCTTTTTCGTTGTAGAAGATGGTTCTAGGTGACCCTTCCTCTATTTCAATAGGAATCATTGCTTCCATCCCATAAGCTAGTCGGAATGGTGATTTTCCCGTTGTAGAGTGTGGGGTTGTCCGATATGCCCATAGCACCTGGGGGAGCTCTTCGGCCCATGCCCCTTTGGCCTCTTGGAGTCTTCGTTTTAACCCGGCCAAGATGACTTTATTTGCAGCTTCTGCTTGCCCATTGGCTTGTGGGTGTTCGACTGATGTGAATTGCTGTTTGATTTTTAGATCGGCCACCAATTTCTGGAAACTTGTGTCCGTGAATTGTGTTCCATTGTCTGTTGTGATGGAGTAGGGGACTCCGAACCTTATGACAATGTTTTTGTATAGGAATTTGCGGCTTTTCTGAGCCGTAATGGTGGCTAAGGGTTCAGCTTCGATCCACTTTGTGAAGTAGTCGACCCCTACTATGAGGTATTTGACTTGCCCCGGTCCTTGTGGGAACGGGCCGAGTAGGTCGAGTCCCCATTTTGCGAAGGGCCATGGTGCAGTGATGCTGATAAGGTCTTCGGGTGGCGCCTTGTGAAAATTGGCGTGTTTTTGGCAGGGGGGCATATTTTCACAAACTCTGTTGCGTCTCTTTGTAAGGTCGGCCAGTAGAACCCGGCCCTGACTACTTTTTTGGATAGTGCCCGGGCTCCGAGATGGTTCCCACACATGCCTTCGTGGACTTCTTCGAGGACGCCTTTTGTTTCTGAGGTCGGAACGCACCTAAGGAGGGGGTTTGAGAATCCTCTCTTGTATAATACGTCGTGAATTAGTGTATAATTCTGGGCGTCCCTTGTGAGCCTCTTAGCTTCTTTTCTTTCGGCGGGGAGAGTTCCCGACTTCAGGTAGTTGAGTATGGGGGTCATCCATCCTTGCTTTTGGCTGGATATATTTAGTGCTTCTTCCTCCCTTAGCACGGAGGGTGATTGTAAGGTTTCCTGGAGGAGACTTCTGTTGTTGCCTCCGGGCTTGGTGCTGGCGAGCTTTGAGAGGGCATCTGCCCGGGCGTTTTGTTCCCGGGGTATGTGCTGGATCTGTATTTCTGGAAAGTGGCGTAATTGTGCCTGTGTTTGGTCCAGGTATTTCTTCATAGTTGGGTCTTTGGCCTGGTAGTTTCCATTTACTTGTGATGTGACGACCTGGGAGTCACTGAAGATTGTGATTCTCTGGGCTCCGACCTCTTCGGCTAGCTTTAGACCTGCTAGTAGGGCCTCGTATTCGGCCTGGTTGTTCGAAGCCTGGAACTCGAATTTTAGGGATAGTTCTATCCGCGTTCCTTGGTCGCTTTCAAGTATAACCCCGGCTCCGCTTCCTGTTTTGTTTGAGGACCCGTCGACATACAGGTTCCATGAGAGTGGGGTTCCAGGGGTCTCAGTGTATTCTGCGATGAAGTCGGCTAGATACTGGGATTTTATGGCAGTCCGGGCTTCATAGTGGAGGTCGAACTCGGACAGTTCCACCGCCCATTGTAGTATCCGTCCTGCCAGGTCTGTTTTTTGCAGGATGTGTCTCATGGGTTGGTTTGTCCGGACTTTGATGGTGTGGGCTTGAAAGTAGGGACGGAGCCTCCGAGCTGTGAACACTAGGGCGTAGGCGAATCTTTCTATCTTTTGATAGTTTAATTCGGCCCCTTGTAGTGCTTTGCTTACAAAGTATATGGGGTGTTGTCCTTGGTCATTTTCTCGTATTAACGCTGAAGCGACTGCTCGATTTCCAACCGAGAGGTATAGTACGAGTTCTTCCCCTTTTAGAGGTCGGGTTAGGACTGGTGGCTGCCCGAGGAATTCCTTGAATTCTTGAAAGGCTTTTTCGCACTCCGGGGTCCACGAGAAGGGTTTCCCTTTCTTTAGGAGTGAGTAGAGAGGTAGTGATTTTATTGCTGATCCTGCCAAGAATCTTGATAGGGCGGCCAGTCTTCCGTTCAGTTGTTGTACTTCTTTGACACACGTCGGGCTTTTCATATTGAGTATTGCTTGGCATTTGTCCGGGTTTGCTTCGATGCCCCTTTGAGTCAGCATGAAGCCTAGGAACTTTCCGGCTTCTGCGGCGAAGGTGCACTTCGTCGGGTTAAGTCTCATGTTGTGTTTTCTGAGGGTGCCGAAGGCACTGGTGAGGTCGGTCAGCAAGTCTCTGTCTTCTTGTGTCTTTACCAGCATGTCGTCGACGTACACCTCTAGCTGTAGTCCGATGTGCTCTGAGAACACTTTGTTCATTAGCCTCTGGTAGGTTGCCCCTGCGTTCTTCAGCCCGAAGGGCATTACTACGTAGCAGTAGTTTGCCCTTGGGGTTATGAACGAGGTCTTTTCTTGGTCAGGTCCATACATCGGGATTTGGTTGTATCCCGAGTATGCGTCCATGAAGGAGAGATATCTATAGCCTGAGGCTGCGTCTACTAAGGCGTCGATGTTTGGTAGCGGATATGGATCTTTGGGGCAGGCTTTGTTGAGATCTGTGTAGTCGACGCACATCCTCCATTTTCCATTGGGCTTTTTTACCAGGACCACGTTTGCGAGCCATAGGGGGTATTTTACTTCCCTAATGAACCGTGCGTCTAGTAGTGCTTGTATTTGTTCTTCTATTGCCTGCATGCGTTCGGGCCCGAGCTTCCTGCGTCTTTGTTGGACAGGTCGGGATCCCGGGTATACCGATAGCTTATGGCACATCAGGTCGGGGCTTATGCCTGGCATGTCGGAGGCTTTCCAGGCGAAGAGGTCGGAATTCTCCTTTAAGAGGTTTATGAGTTCCTCTTTTAGGCCTGCCTCGAGGTTTGCCCCTATGTTTGTTATTTTTTCAGGTGTGCTTCCAATCTGGACTTTTTCGGTTTCTCCCTCTGGTTGTGGCCGAAGATCTTCTCGGGCTTGAACTCGTCCGAGTTCTATCGTGTTGATCTCTTTCCCTTTTAGGCTTAGGCTTTCGTTGTAGCATCGCCGTGCTAGTTTTTGGTCGCCCTTTAGGGTAGCGATTCCTTTTGTGGTAGGGAACTTCATACAGAGGCGTGGGGTCGAGACTATAGCTGCCAGTCTGTTCAAGGTTGGTCGTCCGATGAGGGCATTGTATGCTGAAGTGACGTCGACTACGATGTAGTCGATGCTTAACGTTTTAGATTGCTCGCCTCTTCCAAAGGTAGTGTGTAGCGAGATGTATCCTAAGGGATGGATCGGGGTGTCCCCTAGCCCAAATAGGTCGGTGGGATAGGCTTTTAGCTCTTTTTCTTCAAGTCCGAGCTTGTCGAAGGCCGTTTTGAACAGGATATCTGCTGAGCTTCCCTGGTCAATCAGGGTTCGATGTAAGTTGGCGTTTGCTAGAATAATGGTGATCACCATTGGATCGTCGTGCCCGGGTATTATCCCTTGAGCATCTTCTCGGGTAAATGAGATAGTGGGTAACTCGGGCAGGGGACTGTCTTCTCGGACATGATAGACTTCTTTGAGGTGTCTTTTTCGCGAGGATCTGGACGTTCCTCCGCCTGCAAAACCTCCGTTTATCATGTGTACGTGCCTTTCAGGGGTTCGCGGGGTTTGTTCGGTCCGATCTTCGTTATCTCCCCTCCTTCTCTTCTTGGTCTCTTCTCCTTTTTCTGCTATGTACCTGTCGAGTTTTCCTTCTCTGGCTAGCTTTTCTATAACATTCTTTAGGTCGTGGCAGTCGTTGGTAGAATGACCATAGAGCTTGTGATATTCACAGTATTCGGACCGATCTCTCCCCGCTCTCTTGTGTTTTAGAGGTCGGGGCAGTGGGATCTTTTCGGTGTGGCATACTTCTCTGTAGACGTCTACCAGGGAGACTCGGAGGGGGGTGTAGTTGTGGTACTTCCGCGGCTTGTCCGAGTTGGGTTCTTCTTTCTTCTTCTGTTCCCGATCTCGATCTCGGAGTGGGTAGGTTGATTCCCTCCTAGGAGGGTCTCTAAGCTGGGAGGTTTCCTCCATGTTGATGTATTTTTCTGCCCGCTCCTGCACCTCGTATAGGGAGGTCGGGTATCGTTTGGATAGGGATTGGCTAAACGGTCCCTCTTTTAGGCCGTTTGCCAGTCCCATGATGGCTGCTTCGGTGGGGAGGTGTTGTATGTCCAGGCAGGCTTTGTTGAATCGCTCCATGTATTCTCGGAGAGTTTCCTGGTTACCCTGTTTGATCCCGAGTAGACTGGGGGCATGTTTTGCCTTGTCCTTTTGAATAGAGAACCTTGTTAGGAATTTTTTGGTTAGGTCCTCGAAGCTGGAGATTGATCCTGGCGGCAGGTTGTCGAACCACTTCATGGCCGACTTGGTGAGAGTGGTAGGGAAGGCTTTGCATCGAATTGCGTCGGAGGCGTCGACTAGGTACATTCTACTTCTGAAGTTGCTGAGGTGGTGACTTGGATCGGTGGTGCCGTCGTAGAGATCCATATCGGGTGGTTTGAAGTTTCGCGGTACCTTCTCCTTCATGATCTCTTGCGTGAAGGGATCATGATTGCTTTCGGGGGTGGTGCCGCGTTCCGTCCGGTCCTTCAGGTTGGCCTCTATTTTCCGCAGTTTTTCTTCTAATTCTCTGCGCTTGCGAGCTTCCCTTCTCAGATCTTGTTCAGTTTCTTTCTGCTTCTTTATGTCCTCTTCGAGTTGTTTCAGCCGGTTTTGCTGTGCTCGCACTGCTTCTAGAATTTCCGAGCTCTTTTCTTTTTCGGGATTTTGTGGGTCTTTGTTTGGGAGTGATGTCTTTGGGCGATTCTATTTGTTTCCTCCTGGAGTGCGCGGTGATAGAGGGCTGTCCGGTCGTTCTCCGGTGTCAACTTCCTCCTCTTGTTCTGATGTAGCGTGGTCATTGTTGGGAGGGTCGTCCGCCATGGTAAAGGGATGACTTCCAGGTCCCCGGCAACGGCGCCAATGTTCCGAGGGTTACCTGAAACGTGTAGCTCGGTCGTCTGGCAAGACCCGAGGTGGGGGTTCCATGGCCCGAGCTTGATGTACTGAGCGGCTGGGGGTTGTACCTGCAATGACACTCCGATGCTTAAGTTAGCATGGGTCCAAGCAGATATGTGTAGAATATAGAATGTGTGTTATACCTGGGTGCTCCAGTGTATTTATAGTAGTTGGCCGTGATCTTCCCTGGATAAGATATTCTTATCTTATCTTATCTTTTGGGAGTTTTATCCCTATCTTTGAGGAACCGCCTTTTCCTAGGCCTTTTCGGCCTTTAGGTCTTGGGCTTCGTTCCTTTTGATGGGCCTTCTTAGTTTATTTGTCCGAGGTCCGACCTCTAGGCGTGGACCTTAGGACGAGGTCGGACCTTTCACGGATTGACCGAGTTTGGGGAGCCCGGTCAGGGTATGAACAGAAGGGTCAACAAAAACCTCAACAAGGTTTTAACAATGGTGGACGCAACAGGCTGAACAATAGTAAGCCATATCCATCATCTTCTCAGCAACAGACAGAGAATTCTGAACAAAACACTTCTAATTTAGCCAATGTAGTCTCTGATCTGTCAAAGGCCACTTTCAGTTTCATGAGTGAAACAAGATCCTCCATTAGAAATCTGGAGGCACAAGTGGGCCAGCTGAGTAAGAAAGTCATTGAAACTCCTCCCAGTATTCTCCCAAGCAATACAGAAGAAAATCCAAAAGGAGAGTGCAAAGCCATTGACATAGTCAATATGGCCGAATGCACAAGGGAGGAGGAGGACGAAAATCCTAGTGAGAAAGACCTCCTGGGACGTCCCTCAAGCAAGAGGGAGTTTCCTATTAAGGATCCAAAGGAATCTGAGGCTCATACAGAGACCATAGAGATTCCATTGAATCTCCTTCTGCCATTCATGAGCTCTGAAGACTATTCATCCCTTGAAGAGAATGAAGATGTAACTGGAGAGCAAGTTGCTCAATATTTAGGAGCCATCATGAAGCTGAATGCCAAGTTATTTGGTAATGAGACTTGGGAAAGTGAACCTCCTTTGCTCATTAATGAACTGGATACTTGGATTCAGAAAATTATACCTCAAAAGAAACAAGATCCTGGCAAATTCTTAATACCTTGTACCATAGGCACCATGATCTTTGAAAAAGCTCTGTGTGATCTGGGGTCAGGGATAAATCTTATGCCACTCTCTGTAATGGAGAAACTGGGGATCATTGAGGTACAACCTGCCTTGTTCTCATTACAACTGGCAGACAAGTCATTGAGACAAGCTTATGGATTAGTAGAGGACGTGCTAGTAAAGGTTGAAGGCCTTTACATCCCTGCTGATTTCATAATCTTAGACACTAGGAAGGAAGAGGATGATTGCATCATCCTTGGAAGACCTTTCCTAGCCACAGCAGGAGCTGTGATAGATGTCAACAGAGGTGAGTTAGTCCTTCAATTGAATGGGGACTACCTTGTGTTTAAGGCACATGGTCATCCCTCTGTGACAGAAGAGAGTAAGCATGAAGAGCTTCTCTCAGTTCAAAGTCAAGAAGAGCCCACACAGTCAAACTCTAAGTTTGGTGTTGTGAGGCCACAACCAAACTCTAAGTTTGGTGTTAAGATCCCATATCCAAACTCTAAGTTTGGTGTGGACAACTATACAACATTGACCTGATCACCTTGTGGCTCTATGAGAGCCACTGTCAAGCTATTGACATTAAAGAAGCGCTTGTTGGGATGCAACCCAATTTTATTTATCTAATTTTATTTTATTCTATTTTATTGTTGTTTTATGTTTTATTAGGTACATGATCATGAGGAGTCACGAAAAAAATCAAAAAAAATTAAAAACAGAGTCAAAAACAGAAGAAAAAAATTTTCACCCTGAAGGACGCACAGGCTGGCGTTCAACGCCAGTAAGGTGCATCTGGCTGGCGTTCAACGCCAGAACAGAGCACCATTCTGGCGCTGAACGCCAGAATGATGCATGTAGGCATTTTACATGCCTATAGGGTGAAGGAATGGTATTTCTTTACACCTCAGGATCTGTGGACCCCACAGGATCCCCACCTACCATATTCCCACCTTACCTTTTAATCCTAATCACACTCTCCTAATCCTAAATCTCATTCTCCCTCTTCCCCATGTCACACTTCCCAACACCCATCACCAATCACCTCAATTCCTCTTCCCAATTCTCCCATTCACCATTCACATCACACCACTCTTCCCCATAAACCCCACCTACCTTCATAAAATTCAAATTCAATTTCCCACCCATTCCCACCCAAATTGGCCGAACACCCACCCTCCCCTCTCCCTATAAATACCCTTCCCTTCTACTTCATTTTCACACAACACAACCCCTTCTTCTCCCACATAGCCGAACCTCCTTCTCTCCCTCTCTACCATAATTTCTTCTTCTTCTTCTACTCTTCTTTTCTTTTTTTGCTCGAGGACGAGCAAAATTTTAAGTTTGGTGTGGTAAAAAGCATAAGCTTTTTGTTTTTCCATTACCAATGGCACCTAAGGCCGGAGTATCCTCTAGAAAAGGGAAAGGGAAGACAAAAGCTTCCACCTCCGAGTCATGGGAGATGGAAAGATTCATCTCCAAGAGCCATCAAGACCACTTCTATGATGTTGTGGCAAAGAAGAAGGTGATCCCTGAGGTCCCTTTCAAGCTCAAGAAGAATGAGTATCCGGAGATCCGACATGAAGTTCAAAGAAGAGGTTGGGAAGTCTTAACCAACCCCATGCAACAAGTCGGAATCTTAATGGTTCAAGAGTTCTATGCCAATGCATGGATCACTAGGAACCATGACCAAGGTATGAACCCAAGCCCAAAGAATTATCTCACAATGGTTAGGGGGAAATACTTGGATTTCAGTCCGGAAAATGTAAGGTTGGCATTCCACTTGCCTATGATGCAAGGTGATGAACGCCCCTACACTAGAAGGGTCAATTTTGATCAAAGATTGGACCAAGTCCTTATGGACATTTGTGTGGAAGGAGCTCAGTGGAGAATAGATTCCAAAGGCAAGCTAGTTCAACTAAGAAGACTGAATCTCAAGCCTGTGGCTAGAGGATGGTTGGAGTTCATTCAACGCTCTATCATTCCTACTAGCAACCGATCTGAAGTTACTGTGGATCGGGCCATCATGATCCATAGCATCATGATTGGAGAGGAAGTAGAAGTTCATGAGGTCATCTCCAATGAACTCTACAAAATAGCCGACAAGCCCTCACCCATGGCACGGCTAGCCTTCCCTCACCTTATTTGCCATCTATGTTACTCAGCTGGAGTTATCATAGAAGGAGATGTCTCTATTGAAGAAGACAAGCCCATCACCAAGAAAAGGATGGAGCAAGCAAGAGAAGCTCCTCACGGCCCTCAAGAAGTGCATGAGGAAGCTCATCATCAACAAATTCCTGAGATGCCTCAAGGAATGCACTTTCCTCCAAACAACTATTGGGAGCAACTCAACACCTCTTTAGAAGGATTGAGTTACAATGTGGAACAATTAAGGGTGGAACATCATGAGCACTCCATCATTCTCCAAGAAATAAGAGAAGATCAAAGAGCAATGAGGGAGGAGCAACAAAGGCAAGGAAGGGACATAGAAGAGCTAAAGAACATCATTGGTCCTTCAAGAAGAAGACGCCACTAGAGGTGGATTCATTCCTTGTTCTTTATTTCTTTCTGTTTTCGGTTTTTAGTATTATGTTTATCCATGTTTTGTGTCTTTATTTCATGATCATTAGTATGTAACCATGCCTTAAAGCTATGAATAAAATCCATTACTCCTTCACCTCTCTTAAAAGAAAAATGTTTTAATTCAAAAGAACAAGAAGTACATGAATTTTGAATTTATCCTTGAATTTAATTTAATTATATTAATGTGGTGACAATACTTTTTGTTTTCTGAATGAATGATTGAACAGTGCATAATTTTGATCTTGTTGTTCATGAGTGTTAAAATTGTTGGCTCTTGAAAGAATGATGAACAAAGAGAAATGTTATTGAGGATCTGAAAAATCATGAAATTGATTCTTGAAGCAAGAAAAAGCAGTGAAAAAGAAGAAGCTTGTGAAAAAAAAATGGCAAAAAAAAAATTTAGAAAGAAAAAGAAAAAGCAAGCAGAAAAAGCCAATAGCCCTTAAAACCAAAAGGCAAGGGTAAAAAGGATCCAAGGCTTTGAGCATCAATGGATAGGAGGGCCCAAGGAAATAAAATCCAGGCCTAAGCGGCTAAATCAAGCTGTCCCTAACCATGTGCTTGTGTCATGAAGGTCCAAGTAAAAAGCTTGAGACTAAGTGGTTAAAGTCGTGATCCAAGGCAAAAGAGTGTGCTTAAGAGCTCTGGACACCACTAACTGGGGACTTTAGCAAAGCTAAGTCACAATCTGAAAAGGTTCACCCAGTTATGTGTCTGTGGCATTTATGTATCCGGTGGTAATACTGGAAAACAAAATGCTTAGGGCCACGGCCAAGACTCATAAGTAGCTGTGTTCAAGAATCAACATGCTTAACTAGGAAAGTCAATAACACTATCCGAAATTCTAAGTTCCTAGAGAAGCCAATCATTCTGAACTTCAAAGGAAAAAGTGAGATGCCAAAACTGTTCAGAGGCAAAAAGCTACAAGTCCTGCTCATTTAATTATAATTAATATTCATTGATATTTCTGAATTTATAGTATATTCTCTTCTTTTTATCCTGTTTGATTTTCAGTTGCTTGGGGACAAGCAACAATTTAAGTTTGGTGTTGTGATAAGCGGATAATTTATACGCTTTTTGGCATTGTTTTTAGGTAGTTTTTAGTAAGATCAAGCTACTTTTAGGGATGTTTTCATTAGTTTTTATGTTAAATTCACATTTCTGGACTTTACTATGAGTTTGTGTGTTTTTCTGTGATTTCAGGTAAATTCTGGCTGAAATTGAGGGACTTGAGCAAAACTCTGAAAAAGGCTGACAAAAGGACTGCTGATGCTGTTGGATTCTGACCTCCCTGCACTCGAAATGGATTTTCTGGAGCTACAGAACTCCAAATGGCGCGCTCTCAACGGCGTTGGAAAGTAGACATCCAGGGCTTTCCAGCAATATTTAATAGTCCATACTTTATTCGGAATTTGACGATGTAACTTGGCGTTAAACGCCAAGTTCATGCTGCTGTCTGGAGTTAAACGCCAGAAAAACGTCATGATCCGGAGTTGAACGCCCAAAACACGTCATAACTCGGAGTTCAACTCCAAGAGAAGCCTCAGCTCGTGGATTGATCAAGCTCAGCCCAAGCATACACCAAGTGGGCCCCGGAAGTGGATTTATGCATCAATTACTTACTCATGTAAACCCTAGGAGCTAGTTTATTATAAATAGAACATTTAACTAATGTATTTGACATCTTTTGATCACTTTAGATCTTAGGATCAGATCTTTGAATGCATAGTTCTTAGACTATGGGGGCTGGCCATTCGGCCATGCCTGAACCTTTTGCTTATGTATTTTTAACGGTGGAGTTTCTGCACACCATAGAGTAAGGGTGTGGAGCTCCGCTGTACCTCAAGTATTAATGCAATTCTATTTTCTTTTATTCAATTCTCTCTTATTCTTATTCCAAGATATTCATTCGCACCCAAGAACATGATGAAGGTGATGATTATGTGACGCTCATCACCATTCTCACCTATGAACGCGTGTGATTGACAACCACTTCCGTTCTACATGCAACCAAGCTTGAATGTGTATCTCTTAGATTCCCCAACAGAATCTTTGTGGTATAAGCTAGATAGATGGCGGCATTTATGAGGATCCGGAAAGTCTCACCTTGTCTGTGGTATTCCGAGTAGGATCCTGGGAATCCGGAAAGTCTAACCTTGTCTGTGGTATTCCGAGTAGGATTCCGGTAATGAATGACTGTGACGTGCTTCAGACTCGCAAGTGCTGGGCGTGATGACAAACGCAAAAGAATCAAGGGATTCTATTCCAGTAGGCACGGGAACCAACCAGTGATTAGCCGTGCTGTGACAGAGCGCGTGAGCGTAGTTTTCACTGCGAGGATGGGATGTAGCCTTCGGCCAGGTGATGCCTCCAGACAATTAGCCATGCGAGTGACAGCCGCAGAGGACCATTTTCCCGAGAGGATTGAAAGTAGCTATCGTCGAACGGTGAACCCCTATACACAGCTTGCCATGGAGAGGAGTAAGAAGGATTGAGTTGAAGCAGTAGGAGAGCAGGCGTCCTTGAGCCATACAGCATCTCCATATGCTTATCTGAAATTCCCACCAATGAATCTGCATAAGTGTTCTATCCCTTTTATTATATATCATCTATTTTCTTATTATTAATTTCCAAAACCATAAACCAATTTATATCTGCCTAACTGAGATTTACAAGGTGACCATAGCTTGCTTCATACCAACAATCTCTGTGGGATCGACCCTTACTCACGTAAGGTTTATTACTTGGACGACCCAGTACACTTGCTGGTTAGTTGAACGGAGTTGTGAATTCAACCAGTGCCATAATAATGATTTCACTCAAAATAGTTAGAACATTGATCACAATTGATCCATTGTTCACTCGTGCCAATTTCAAGTTCCATAATTTTACAAGGAGTGCAACTTAAAGAATAAGGATCACAATTTCGTCCACCATGATCCAAGGCAAAAAGAGTGTGCTTAAGAACCCTGGACACCTCTAATTGGGGACTCTAGCAAAGCTAAGTCACAATCTGAAAAGGTTCACCCAATTATGTGTCTGTGGCATGTATGTATCCGGTGGTAATACTGGAAGACAGAGTGCTTTGGGCCACGGCCAAGACTCATAAAGTAGCTGTGTTCAAGAATCATCATACTTAACTAGGAGAATCAATAACACTATCCGGATTCTGAGTTCCTAAAGAAGCCAACCATTCTGAATTTCAAAGGATAGAGTGAGATGCCAAAACTGTTCAGAGGCAAAAAGCTAAAAGCCCCGCTCATCTAATTAATACTGATTTTCATAGATGTTTTTGGAATTCATTGCATATTCTCTTCTTTTTATCTTATTTGATTCTCAGTTGCTTGGGAACAAGCAAAAATTTAAGTTTGGTGTTGTGATGAGCGGATAATTTATACGCTTTTTGGCATTGTTTTTAGTGTGTTTTTAGTATGATCTAGTTAGTTTTTAGTATATTTCTATTAGTTTTTAGTTAAAATTCACTTTTCTAGACTTTACTATGAGTTTGTGTGTTTTTCTGTGATTTCAGGTATTTTCTGGCTGAAATTGAGGGACCTGAGCAAAAATCTGATCCAGAGACTGAAAAGGACTACAGATGCTGTTAGATTCTGACCTCCCTGCACTCGAAGTGGATTTTCTGGAGCTACAGAAGCCCAATTGGAGCGCTCTCAACGGCGTTGGAAAGTAGACATCCTGGGCTTTCCAGCAATATATGATAGTCCATACTTTGCCCAAGATTTAATGGCCCAAACCGGCGTTCAAAGTCACCTTCAGATTTCCCAGCGTTAAACGCCGGAACTGGCACCAAAATGGGAGTTAAACGCCCAAACTGGCATAAAAGCTGGCGTTTAACTCCAAGAAGAGTCTCTACACGAAAAATGCTTCATTGCTCAGCCCAAGCACACACCAAGTGGGCCCAAAAGTGGATTTTTATGTCATTTACTCATCTTTGTAATTCTTAAGCTACTAGTTCCCTATAAGTAGGACCTTTTACTATTGTATTTTCAATCTTGGTTCTTCTGGTTCCCTTTCTGGGACCGAAGCCAATGATCACTCTTGTTCTTATGTATTTTCAACGGTGGAGTTTCTACACACCATAGATTAAGGTGTGGAGCTCTGCTGTACCTCGAGTATTAATGCAATTACTATTGTTCTTCTATTCAATTCCGCTTGTTCTTGTTCCAAGATATCACTTGTTCTTCAACTTGATGAATGTGATGATCCGTGACACTCATCATCATTCTCACCTATGAACGTGTGACTGACAACCACCTCCGTTCTACCTTAGATTGGGTGAATATCTCTTGGATTCCTGATACACGATGCATGGTTGATCGCCTGACAACCGAGCGCTCGCCTGACAAACAAGCCAGCCATTCCGTGAGATCAGAGTCTTCGTGGTATAGGCAAGAACTGATGGCGGCATTCAAGAGAATCCGGAAGGTCTAACCTTGTCTGTGGTATTTTGAGTAGGATTCAATGATTGAATGACTGTGACGTGCTTCAAACTCCTGAGGGCGGGGCGTTAGTGACAGACGCAAAAGAATCACTGGATTCTATTCCGGCCCGATCGAGAACCGACAGTTGGATAGCCGTGCCGTGACAGGGTCCGTTGAACATTTCCACTGAGAGGATGGGAAGTAGCCACTGACAACGGTGAAACCCTTGCATAAGCTTGCCATGGAAAGGAGTAAGAAGGATTGGATGAAGACAGTAGGAAAGCAGAGAGACGGAAGGGACCAAGCATCTTCATACGCTTATCTGAAATTCTCACCATTGAATTACATAAGTATCTCTATCTTTATCTTTATGTTTTATTCATCATCTATACCCATTTGAGTCTGCCTGACTAAGATTTACAAGGTGACCATAGCTTGCTTCATACCAACAATCTCCGTGGGATCGACCCTTACTCGCGTAAGGTTTATTACTTGGACGACCCAGTGCACTTGCTGGTTAGTTGTGCGAAGTTGTAGTGATCACAATTTCGTCCACCAGTGAAACCACTACATACTTTTCTTTTATTTTGGATACTTTTCTGTATTTTTCTCTTTTTTCTTTTATTTGTTATTTTCTGAGTACTTATACATTGCTACTTATGTATTTTTACTCTATTTTCTGCATTTTGCATCTTTAGTTCATATTTTAGCCATTTAGTTTATTTTAGTTATTTAGTTTAGTTTGCAATTCTGATTTATTAGTGGATTAATTAGTATAGTTTACCCTTTTTAGCATAAGATAGTATAGTTTAGATAGAAAAATATAAAAAGAGTAAGCTAGGAACTTGAACATAATAAATTTAGATCCATAAAACCTTGTATATATAGCATTACATGATGTAGTTAAACTGACAACATTTTATCAAGGAGAAACATTAAAATTTCAAGGGCTACCCTAAATTACTTTTTAAGAGAATAATGAGAATTTTTAAACCTGCATGACATACATAAGTGATAAATGATTTTTCAGCTAGAGAACATATAGCCTGTGAGTTTTGAGCTTAACTGTATGGTTACATTCAAACAATAATTTTTATTCCTGTGTGTTCCAACCTTCTTTCTTATTCTGGTGTTCTTTACTTTGTTTTAGTCTATATATCCGATTGTAGAATATAGGTACATCCCAAAATAATGATTGAGGCCATTATTTGATTTTAGCTCACTTACCCCAGATTAGCCTACCTTTTACATCACCTTTGTTAGCCCCCTTGAGCCTTTTAAAACCTCTTTATTCTATTTAGCCAAATTACTAGCCTTAAGTAGAAAAACAAAAGAAAATCCCAAGTGAATCCTTGGTTAGCTTAAGATAGAAAATTATTAATAGAGTAAAATGTGGGAAACCTTTTGGGAACTTGAGTGATAGAAACAAAGGGTTAGAAAAGTTAAAAAGAAATAAAAAATAAATTTGGGAAGCATGCTCATGAGAAAATCAAAGTGATTCAATTACGATGTGCATTAAAAAAAAATTTCAACATCTAAATAAAAGGGGATACAAAAAGAACTCCCCAATGCAAAATAAAAATAAATGCATATGGGATAAAAACAAGAACTGAAACATGAGCATGCCACATCAAAAGTGAGAAAATAGGGAGAATAGGCAAAGAAGCATTATTTTACTAAATATGTATGTTAGGTGAGATCTTAGTCTAATTAAGGATTCACTTATTAGCTCACTTAGCCTTATATATATATCCTTACCTTTACCTTGACCCCATTACAACCTTGATTAAAGACCTCATGAGTTTTGGTATCACTATGTTCTATAATTGATTGGTTGGACGAAAAACAAAGTTATAGAAGGGAAGAATAAAAAGAAGAATAGAGTGATTAACCCAATAAACACTGAGTGATTAGAGAGTAAACACAAAATCCAATAAGGGTTCAATAGCTCATTAACATTTATCTCTATTCGAGTTAATAATTGTCTTGCAAGTTTTAATGTTTTCTTTCTCATCTCACTTGCGTTATTATTTGAGGGTTAGCTATATATGTATATATAACTCCTTGAGAATGCAAAATAATTTAACTACATGTAGGCTTTATATATGAGTGAATAAATTAGAATTGCATGACTCATTAGGTAGATGCATTTAGAATAGGTTGCATTTCATAACATTCCATCACTTTAACCTTAATTATTTACCTTGGATTTAGCATGAGGACATGCTAGTGTTTAAGTGTGGGGAGGTTGATAAACCCATATTTTATGAGATATTTTGTGCTTAATTTGAGTGATTTATACAATCCCTCACCTACTTATTCACATTAATTGCATGGTTTTACTTTCCCTTCCTTATTATGTCATATTGTGAAAAACATGTTTCCTAAGCTTTAAAAATTAATTATTTTAATTACCTTTATTTCCATTCGATGCCGTGATTAGTATGTTGAGTAGTTTCAGATTTTCTAAGGCAAAATGACATAAAGGATGAAAAAGGAAACATACTAAAAGGAAAGGAGAAAGCAAAACAGAGCTTTAAGGAAACTGGTATCCACGCGATCGCATGGACGACGCGATCGCGTGCCAAGCACAAATCAGCAGCGACGCGGCCGCATGACTGACACGACCGCGTGCCTTAAGCAGAACGCACATGACGCGGTCGCATGATTGACGCGACCGCGTGGCAAGGAAAAGCTCCGAATGACGCGACCGCGTGACCCACACGAACGCGTGACAGAGGCCACGCACCAGAAAATTACAGAACACGCCCCAGCAAGTTCTAAAGCCCTTTTTGGCCCAAATCCAAGTCTAGAATGCATAGACCAGAGGTTATAAAGTGGGGGAATGCATCCATTCAGAGAGAGTTCGCCAATTTTTAGTTTTTTATGATTTAGATTTAGTCTAGAGAGAGGTTCTCTCTCTCTTTTAGGATTTAGGATTTCTTCTTGTTTTAAGAGTAACTCTGGATCCCAGGTTTAATGTTCTTTTATTTTAGTTCTATAATTATTTATTCCAGCATTTGAATTGATCATTTACTTTTATAATTTAATTTATGAATTATTCCATGTTACAGATAATTATTTGAATTAAATGATATTGAGGTATTTTCAGTTTATTATTGCTCTTGTTAATTTATGATTATCATTCTTTACGATTTGAAGATATTTTACTCTAGCAATTTACTTTTTCCCCTTTTGGTTCTGATTAAGAATTTAGTAACTCAACAGTTATTAAACTCAACGTAATTAATAATCGTTATCTTGCTAATTGAGCTGAACCTAAATAATCCCAACCTTTTCTTAGGAAATAATTAGGATTCAAAGGTCAATTTAATTAGTCCCTTGACTTTCCTTTGCCCTGGTAAAGGTTGACCAAGTGGAGTTTAGATTCAACTTTTATTATAGTTGAGAGAGATAACTAAGTTAGACCTCTAAATTCCCTTATCTTGCCAAGAGTTGTTTTACAGTTATTATTTATTTTTAATTGTCATTTAATTTACTCATCATTTAAATTACTTGCTTCTCACCTTCTAAACCCCGATTACAACCTTTATAACCAATAATAAGAACATACTTCCTCGCAGTTCCTTGAGAAGACGACCCGAAGTTTGAATACTCGGTTAACAATTTCTAAAGGGGTTTGTTACTTGTGACACCCAAAACGTTTGTACAAAAGGACTTTTGAAGGTTTAGAAACTATACTTGCAACGAGGATTTATCTGCAAATTTCTAGACCACGCAAAAGTTCTCTCGTCAAGCATTCCATTCATAATACATGAGAGCTTAACAAAGACAAGTGGAGCTTCAGTTGAGGATGATAAGTCAACAAAAAGACTATGAATCAAGATCCTTAGTTATGCAACAGTAACAAGCTTTACAATTTCAAGAATCATTCAACCAGTTGGCCCAACTGCAAGTGGAGAACATGAGAGCTCTCAAGGAATTCACAACCCTTCAGGATGCAAGGTATGGAGTTCAAGCTGATTGTAACATAAATGGCCAAGTCAAGTTAAGTGGTGCACGAAATTGTGATCTCAATGGTGCCAACAACTTGGTACGCACAATTGTAATATCACTCTTCTTCACAACTTCGCAGAACTAACCAGCAAGTGCACTGGTTCGTCCAAGTAATAAACCTTACGTGAGTAAGGGTTGATCCCACGGAGACTGTCAGCTTGAAGCAAGCTATGGTCACCTTGTAAATCTCAGTCAAGCAGATTCAAATGGGTTATGGAGTTTTGATAATTAAAATATAAATAAAACATAAAAGAAAGATAGAGATACTTATATAATTCATTGGTGGCGATTTCAGATAAGCATATGGAGATGCGTTAGTCCTTCTGAATCTCTACTTTCATACTGCCTTCATCCAATCCTTCATACTCCTTTCTATGGCAAGCTGTATGTTGGGGGATCACCGTTGTCAATGGCTACCGTCCGTCCTCTCAGTAAAAATGGTCCAAATGTGCTGTTACTGTACGGCTAATTATCTATCGGTTCTCACTTATGTTGGAATAGGATCCATTGATCCTTTTGCATCTATCACTACGCCCAACACTAGCCTCATGTTTTTCGGGCTGAAATCTAAGTATTTCTCCCGAACCATTGTAAGCTAATTCTTTGGGTTTGGGTTCATACTTTGATCATGGTTCCTAGTGATCCATGCGTTTGCATAGAACTCTTGAACCATTAAGATTCCGACTTGTTGAATGGGGTTGGCAAGAACTTCCCAACCTCTTCTTCAGATCTCTTGTCGGATCTCCGGATATTCGCCATTTTTGAGCCTAAAAGGGACCTCAGGGATCACCTTCTTCTTGGCCACAACATCATAGAAGTGGTCTTAATTGACCTTTGAGATGAATCTCCCCATCTCCTATAACTAAGAGGTAGAGGCAGTTGCCTTCCCTTTCCTCTTTCTAGACGCTTCTCTGGCCTTAGGTGCCATAAATGGTTATGGAAAAACAAAAAGCAATATTTTTACCACACCAAACTTAAAATATTTGCTCGTCGCCGAGCAAAACAAGAAAGAAAGATGTAGAAAAAGAAGAAAATGGAGGAGATGGAGGGTGTATAGGGTTCGGCCAAGGGTAGAAAAAGGTGGTTGTGATGTGTGAAAATGAAGGAGTGAAGGGGGGGTATTTATAAGAAAAAGAGGGGGAGTGGCCGAAAGGTTTGGGTGGGTTTGGGAGGGAAATGGTTTTGAATTTTGAAGGTGGGTGAGGGCTTTTTGGGAAGAGTTAAGGAAGTGATTGGTGAAGGGTATTTGGGGAAGAGATATGTAGGTGATTGGTGAAAGGTATTTGGGGAAAAGTGTTGTAGAAAAGTGTGAAGAGGAAAGAGAGTGAGTTGTGGTTGGTGGGGATCCTGTGGGGTCCACAGATCCTGAGGGGTCAAGGAATTCTCATCCCTGCTCCAATTGGGCATTCAAAACGCCTTAGAGTGCAATTCTGTCGTTTAAACGCCAGTTTGCTGCCCTGTTCTGGCGTTTAAACGCCAGCTTTCCTTTCTGTTATGGCGTCTAAATGCCAGTTTGTTGCCCTATTTTGGCGTTTAAACGCCAGTCTGGTGCCCTAGTATGGCGTTTAAACGCCCAGAAAGGTGCCAGATTGGGCGTTTAAACGCCCATTTTGCTACCCTTACTGGCGTTTAAACGCCAGTAAGTCCTTCCTCCAGGGTGTGCTGTTTTCAATGCTATTTTTGATTTTTTTCTTTATTTTTGTAATTGTCTTTGTGACTTCACATGATCATCAACCTAAAAGAAAACACAAAATAACATAGATATATAAAATTAAAATAAAATTGGGTTACCTCCCAATAAGCGTTTCTTTAATGTCAATAGCTTGACAGTGAGCTTTCATGGAGCCTCACAGACGATAAGAGTATGGTTGAGATTTCTCAACACCAAACTTAGAGTTTGGCTGTGGCCTCTGTTCATACCCTGGGTTGAGCTGTCCGACCCGGGATGTTCTACAGACAAAGCGACCGACCTATTCAGGTCAGGACAACCCGACCTCTTTTCAAAGAGCTCGGCCAAGTCACAGGAAAGCCCAAACAAAGGGCCCAAATAGAGGAACACGTCCCAAATCCAAGGGCAGCCCAAGCCCATAGAGATAAAGGCGGTTCCCTTAAAGATGACCTCACTTAAAGATAAGATAAAGATAAGATAAGATAACTAACTTATCTTATCCACAGAAGGCCACATCTCACCATTATAAATACACTGGATCACCCAGGTATAACTCATACTCTGATTCTACTCAATACCTGCTTAATACCCTTGCTAACTTAAGCATCGGAGTCCCTTGCAGGTACCCCCCACCCTCCGGGAACGAAGGATCAACAGCACTTTCAAGGTTCACAAGTCGAACACACAAGCTTCGGCGACTATATACCCGCTAGACACATCGGCTCCGACCAACGCAGAAGATCTCGACCGAGATCGACCTATAGTTTCAGGTAACCCTCGGAACATTGGCGCCGTTGCCGGGGAACCTGGAAGTCATCCCATCAACATGGCGGACGACCATGACAACGAGCATGATTCAGGTTTGGAAGACAGAACGCCGCATAAAAACGCTGATACTATACTCAAAGATACTCCGGAACCCAATGGAGACAAAAATTCATCAAATCCAGGAGTAATAGAGGCGCTTCAAGATCGATTAAAGCAACTTGAGAAAGAAGCCCAACATCAACGCGAAAAAGAAGAGGATCTACATCGGGAGATAAGGCGACGCCGAGAATTAGAAGATAAGCTTCTAAAACTCGAAGCCGATCTCAAAACTAAGGCTACTCGAACCACTCCAGAGGATAGCTCTCACAAGGATCAAGATCCTTTCACCAGGGAAATTATGAAAACCGAAATCCCAAAAGACTTCAAACTTCCGGATATGACTCTGTATGACGGCACCTCAGATCCCAACCATCATCTCAGCAATTTCAGAAGTAGAATGTACCTCACTGACGCCCTGGACGCAGTTCGCTGCAAAGCCTTTCCAACAACTCTCACCAAGACAGCCATTAGATGGTTTGACAACCTACCTCCAAAATCCATCTCGAGTTTCGACGACCTGGCCAAAAAGTTCCTGGCCCGATTTTCCATACAAAAGGACAAAGCCAAACACGCACCCAGCCTACAAGGGATCAAGCAAGGAGATCGGGAAAGTCATCACAACTACATGGAAAGATTCAACAAAACATGCATGGACATACAAAGTCTACCAACAGAAGCTGCCATCATGGGCCTCATAAATGGCCTACGAGAAGGACCATTCAGCCAATCTATATCAAAGAGATACCCGACATCCCTAGACAAAGTACAAGAACGGGCGCAGAAGTACATCAACATGGAGGAAAATTCTCGACTTGGCGAAGCCTCGAGGTTCGGTTCTGCCTACTGAGATAAAGAATCCAAGAAAAAGGAAGATCGCTCTGGAGAGAAAATCAAAAAAATATCACAACTACACCCCTCTTAGGGTATCCTTGGTAGATGTTTACAAAGAAGTCTGCCATACAGAGAAAATACCCCCAGCTCGGCCACTTAAAGGCAAAAGAGGAGGGGGAAATCGGAATGAATACTGTGAATATCACCGACTTCGAGGACATTCCACCAACGAATGCTTCGACTTAAAAAATGTCATAGAAAAATTAGTAAGAAAAGGAAAACTAGATCGGTTTCTGGCCAATCGGGACGAAGAACCGAGAAAAAGAAGAAGGGATGAGGATGTCGGATGATCTGAACGATCACCTCGCACACCGGAATGGCACGTCTACGTGATACATGGCGGATTTGCTGGGGGAGGAATCTCCAAATCATCCCGCAAGCGACACCTCAAAGAAGTATACCATGTCAAAGGAAAGAAGGAGGCACCAGATATCCCAGCAATCACGTTTACCAAAGAACATGCATCCGAAATCATCTCAGAACACGACGACCCCATGGTCATCACAATCATATTAGCAAACGCCAACCTCCACCGTACATTAATTGACCAAGGCAGCTCTGCCGACATCTTATTCAAAACTGCATTCGACAAGCTCGGCTTAGAAGAAAAAGAGCTAAGAGCATACCCGAACAGCCTGTTCGGACTTGGGGATACCCCAGTTCAACCGCTGGGATACGTATCGCTACATACAACCATCGGAAAGGGGAACCAATCTAGAACACTCAAGATAGACTACATCGTGGTCGACGTAAGCTCAGCCTACAATGCCTTAATAGGTCGGACAACGTTAAATCAACTCGGCGTAATAGTTTCAACTCCACATCTATGTATGAAATTCCCAACTGCGGAAGGGATAGCTACAATAAAAGCAGATCAAAAGATGGCGCGTCACTGTTATAACGAAAGTCTAAACCTCCGAGGCGAAGGAGGAGAGTTCCACACAATCGAGCTCGGTGGAGTTCAGAGGTGAGAAGAACTTCGACCACGACCCGAAGGAGAAGTAGAAAGAGTCCAGATCGGAGACACCTCGGATAAAACGACTAATATTGGCCCGATCCTGAAAGGAGACACAAAGGAATCACTAATACGGTTCCTACGAGATAATGTTGATCTCTTTGCATGGAAAGCTGCCGACATGCTAGGCATTGATCCCGAACTAATGAGCCACAAATTGGCAGTCTACCCGGGATCCCGGCCGGTACAACAAAGACGAAGAAAACTCAGACTAGAACGATCTCAAGCTGTAGAAGAACAAGTACAAGCGCTACTAGAGGCAGGGTTTATAAGGGAAGTTAAATACCCACTATGGCTAGCAAACGTCGTCTTAGTGAAAAAGTCAAATGGGAAGTGGCGAATGTGCATCGACTACACCGACCTCAACAAAGCCTGCCCAAAAGATCCTTACCCACTCCCAAGCATCGACGCTCTAGTAGATGCTTCATCAGGATATAAGTATCTCTCGTTCATGGATGCATACTCGGGGTACAACCAGATCCCAATGTATCCGCCAGATCAAGAAAAAACCTCGTTTCTCACACCTAAGGCAAATTATTGCTACATCGTGATGCCTTTCGGCCTTAAAAACGCAGGAGCCACTTATCAAAGGCTAATGAATAAAGTCTTCTCAGACCACATCGGAAAAATCATGGAGGTCTATGTGGATGACATGTTGATAAAGACATAAAGTGAAGAGACATTACTAACCGACTTGATTCAAGTATTCGACACCATAAGGAAGCACGACATGCGACTCAACCCGGCCAAATGCACCTTCGCAGTGGAAGCAGGTAAATTCTTGGGCTTTATGCTCACACAAAGAGGAATCGAGGCAAATCCCGATAAATGCCAGGCCATACTCAACATGAAGAGCCCAACCTGCGTCAAAGAGGTACAACAACTCAATGGGAGATTGGCAGCCTTGTCCAGATTCCTAGCAGGATCAGCAATAAGATCCCTCCCTTTCTACGCCACCTTAAAGAAGGGAAAGAACTTCGAATGGACAACGGAGTGTGAACAAGCCTTCCGAGACTTCAAAGAGTTCTTGGGACGACCACCTATCCTATCTCGACCACAAGAGGGAGAACCACTCATACTATACCTCGCAGTAGGAAGTCAGGCGATAGCTTCAGCACTAATTAGAGAAGACGAAGAAGGACAACAACCCGTCTACTTCATCAGTAAAGCACTACAGGGGTCAGAGCTAAACTACCAGAAAATAGAAAAGTTTGCCTACGCTCTGATACTCACATCCCGACGACTTCGCCCATACTTCCAAGCGCATACCATTAAAGTTCGAACCAACCAACCCATAAAAGGGATATTACAGAAAACAGATCTAGCAGGAAAAATCCTACAATGGGCAATCGAGTTGTCCGAGTTCGACCTCCAATACGAGGCGCGGACAGCCATCAAATCACAACACCTGACCGACTTCATCGCAGAATTCACAAACATCCTGGAAATCCCCATAGAGTGGAACATATATGTGCACGGATCCTAGAATAAAACAGGATGTGGTGCGGGTGTGATAATCGAAAGCAACCAAGGAACTCAACTTGAGCTCCCCCTTAAATTCGGATTCCCGGCCTCAAACAACCAG
The DNA here is from genome assembly GCF_014773155.1 of Arachis stenosperma. Taxonomy (NCBI): domain Eukaryota; kingdom Viridiplantae; phylum Streptophyta; class Magnoliopsida; order Fabales; family Fabaceae; genus Arachis; species Arachis stenosperma. The sequence continues at coordinate 82,029,011 of NC_080386.1, read as the reverse complement.
GCGGAATACGAAGCACTATTAGCTGGTTTGAAGCTGGCTAGGGAGGTTGGAGCTCGGAAACTCAACATCTACAGTGACTCACAAGTCATTACTTCACAAATAACAGGAAGCTACCAAGCCAAAGATCCGACCATGAAAAAATATTTGGATAAAACCAAAGAACAGCTCGGACAACTTGGGGAATATAAGATCTGCCACATACCCCGTGAGCAAAATGCCCGAGCTGATGCACTTTCAAAATTAGCCAGCACCAAACCAGGGGCAACAATAGAAGCCTCATCCAAGAAATACTGCAGAACCCATCGATATCAAAAGAAGAAAAAATCCTAGCCATAACAGGTCGGGATCAAGGATGGATGACCCCCATAATTAACTACCTCAAAACAGAAGCACTCCCCACAGATGAAAAGGAGGCAAAGAGGTTAAAAAGGGAGGCACAGTACTACACTATCATAAATAACATCCTATGCAAAAGAGGGATCTCAACACCACTGTTAAAATGCGTACCGACCTCCAACACAAAAGAAGTCTTGGAGGAAGTACACAGCGGCATTTATGGTAATCATCTCGGAGCGCAAGCTCTCACCAAAAAGGTACTCCGAGCAGGATTCTATTGGCCAACTCTACGAAAGGAAGCTACAGAATTTGTAAAGACATGTTCACCGTGTCAGAAGCATGCCAACTTTCACATCGCCCCGCTAGAAAAACTCATTAGCGTGACCTCACCCTGGCCATTTGCAAAATGGGGACTCGATCTTCTCGGACCCTTTTCACAGGTATCGGGACAAGTAAAATTCCTTATAGTAGGGGTAGACTATTTCACGAAATGGATCGAAGCAGAACCCCTAGCCAACGCCACTACTCAAGGAAGCCAGAAATTCCTATATAGGAACATTGTTACAAGATTTGGGGTTCCATACTCCATCACCACGGATAACGGCACCCAATTCACAGATGCAGGCCTCAGAAAGTTAGTGGCCGACTTGAATATAAAACACCAATTCACTTCCGTCGAACACCCCCAAGCCAATGGACAAGCCGAAGCAGCCAACAAAGTCATATTGGCCGGGCTGAAACGGAGATTACAAGAAGCAAAGGGAGCTTGGGCCGAAGAACTCCCACAAGTCATATGGGCATATCGAACAACTCCACATTCCACTACAAACGAATCCCCATTTCGAATAGCATACGGAGTGGAGGCAATGATTCCAATAGAAGTTGAAGAAGGGTCTCCCCGAGTAGTCCATTACAATGAACAAACCAACTCTCAACTTCAAAGAGAAAAGCTCAACCTACTTCCGGAAATCCAAGAAAGAGCTCGGATCAGAGAAGAAGCACTAAAGCGGCGAATGGCTTCCAAGTATAATCAAAAGGTAGTGCCAAGAGACTTCATGGAGAACGATCTCATCTTAATCCGAAATGATATTGGAACAACTCGACCTGGAGAAGGAAAGCTAGCAGCTAACTGGAAATGACCCTACCGAGTCACAAAAGTACTTGGGAAGTGCTACTACAGACTGTCCGAACTCGAGGGACGAGAACTCCCCAGATCATGGCATGCTTGTAACCTAAGAAGGTACTATAGCTAGGAAAGGTAAAAGATCTCAAGATGCACTCTTTTTCCTGAAAAGGTTTTTTAATGAGGCGTCAAAGATTGAGATTTAATCCAACTTAAGGGTATGAAAAATTCCCGCCTGTATATATTTGCACTTTCTTTAAATAAAAATACATTTCAGATATTCTACAAAGTGCTCAAGACGCATTAATCTGAAGCATTCATCGTCCGATTATAAAGCAACGGATCGAACAAGAAGTGAAAAATAGATTCACTATACGATCTTGATAGGAATAATCGACCGACAAAGGTGAAAACGCGATTCACCGAAAGGTCGATTAAACCAGGACAGAAATCACAATCTACAAATCGGCAAAAGATAAACACAGAATAATGCAAGAAGTTATCGAAAGTGATCCCAAAAAAGAACCTGACGAGGTCTTATGGATTGCTATATAACAACTTAAAAAGACTGGCCGACACCAAAAAGTCGGACCAAGTCAACCCAAGTTATCAGCAAATCCCTGGAAAGAGGTCTGGCCAACCCTATTAAAGAGGAATTGCTATAACTTAAGAAGAGATCGACCTAACGAAGTCGGTCTCCTACAAAGACAAGTTGTAAAAGTAATCCCTGAAAGAGACCTGACAAAGGTCCAAGAAAGAGGATTACAAAAACAACTTGGAAGAGATCGACCTAACGAAGTCGGTCTCCTACAAAGACAAGTTGTAAAAGTAATCCCTGAAAGAGACCTGACAAAGTTCTGACGATTGGATTTTTGACGGTTTAGAATTTCTCAAATCAAATCTCGTTGCAAGTATAGTCTCTAAACCAATCGCTAATCCTTTCGTACAAAAAGTTGTTTGTCACTAAAACAAACCCCTAAAATTTATAATCCGAAGTATTTAAACCTCGGGTCGTTCTCCCTAGGACTTACAATAAAGTGTCTTGTTATTGGTTGTGAGTTATTTTGGGATTTTAGATGAGAAACATGAATAGTAAATGGTAAGAAAACTTTATTAACAAAATGGTCTTGGCAAGATTTGGTTGTCAAGGGTCTTCATCATTATCACTAGCCACAAGTATGGTAGTTGCAAGGATTAATCCCACTTAGTCATCCTTAAATCAATTAACAAAGGAAAGTCAAGTGAGTTATATCAATCCTAGTCCATAAGTCCTAGCTTTCCACTAATTGGATTAATGAAGGCTAGAGTTAATGGCTATCAACTAGCAATCAATTGGACACTAGTGACTCAAGAAATCCTAAGTTACCTTCTCAAGCCAAGAGTATAAAATTCTAGGTTAACATCCTCTCAAGCATTTCATCAAACACTTGGAAGGCACAAAAAGGAAAGTATAGTAAATCAACAACAAGAATGAAATCTAATCAACATTTATCGAAAGGAATTAACAACAACAATCAAAAGAAACACATTTATTATGAATTACCTTTTATTGAATTGGAAGAAAGTAGAAGGAAAAATACTAGATCTACAACGAAATATAAGAGCAACATAAAGGAAATCGCAATAAAAGAATGGAAGAAGAATCAATCTACAAGGAATTGAGATGTAGGAGTAGAAGAAGATGAATCTAAAGCTAAATCTAAGAACTAAACCTAATCCTAATCCTAATTCTAGAGAGAAGTGAGAGTTTCTCTCTCTAGAAAGCTAAAACTAAACTAATCCTAGTGTGTGTGTTCATGTTCTTTTTCATCCCCTTCAATCCTTGGCTCTTATATGCATTTTGGCGCCAAAGTTGGTTGCTGAAACCTTCCCAAAATCGCCAGGCACGTGTTGCCTTAATGAGGTCATGTGCCATCATCGGCGCGTGCGCGCATGGTACGCGTGCGCGTCCTTGGCTTGTTTCGCAATGTGCGCGCGAGCGCCTTGTGCGCGTGCGCGTGCTTGGCTGACTTTGCTTCTTTGACTTTTTGTGGTTCTCTCCACTTGCATGCTTTCTTCCTTGCTTCCTTTGATCCATGCCTAGCCTATTTTAACCTGAGATTACTAGCAAACACATCAAGGCATCTCATAGAATCAAAGAGAAACTAGAACTCATCAAAATAAGGTTTAAAAAGCATGTTTTTACACTTAGGCACAAATACGGGAGAGATAACAAAACCATGCTAATTTATAGGCTAAATGTGACAAAAGGTTATCAGAATGCTCTAGATTCAATACAAGACAAACCCTCAAATTGGGGTTTGTCAACCTCCCCACACTTAAGCCTTAGCATGTCCTCATGCTAAAATAAGAAGGAACTAAAGGGTTATGACATTTATTTGAATGCAACTAAACTAAATGAATCCTATCTAAATGCAACTATCTAAACAAATGAAAATGCTTAGTTCAAACAAATCAATTCCCAAGAGAGCATGTGTAAGCACAAGAGCTAGGCATATAGGAAATAAGTCCAAACCGCAATTGTATTGAATTATCAAAAAGAGTTCAACTTGCAAGAATATGGATAATATGGGTGAATACATGTGATTGAACTTTTGAACCCTCACCGGATGTGTATCCGCTCTATTCACTCAAGTGTTTAAGGGTTAATTCACTCAATTCTCTTCTAATCATGTTTTCCAAAATTTGATTTTCTTCTAACAATCAACACTTATTCAATGCATGCATACATTCATCATGAGGTCTTTCATTTAGGTTGTAATGGGGTTAGGGTCAAGGTAGGATCATTTATGGTTAAGTGGACTAGGATTTGAATCTTTGATTAGCATAGACTTTCCCACCTAACCTATTTAATGACCTATACAAGTTCAAACTATTCTAACTACCCATACTTCACTTTTTCTTACATACTCATGCATTCTTATTTGATTCATAACACCTATGCATTGATTCCTTTTTATTGACTTCACTTTTGGGGCATTTTGTCCCCTCTTTATTATATATATTTCTTTTCTCTTTTTCATCATCATATATTTTTTTTCTTTTCTTTTTCTTTTTGATTCATTTTTTTTCTTTTCTTTATATACTTTTTCTTTTCTTTTTCTTTTTCTTCTTTCAAACTACCTACAAGAACACCAATACATAAGGTCTTTACATTTAATCAATACATGAATATGCACCCAATTTCTAAACATGAAAGTGTACTACCCCTTTTATCCTATCCAATGTTCCCAAGCCTCACCAACTTGAATAATAAACACTCTCACTAGCCTAGGCTAATCAAAGATCCAAACAAGGATTTTTCATTGGTTTTCCGCCTTGGGCTTGTAATGTGCTAAAATGAGAATAAGTTGGCTAAGCATAGGCTCAAAATTGGCTAACAATGGAATATAAAAGGGTTGGCCATTTGGGTAAGTGGCTAATGAAGTGATGGCCTCAATCATATAAATGCATAAATACAAGAGATAAATGGACATATAGAATCAAGCAAATCAAGGATCATAATCATAGAAAGAGAGCAATTTCACACAAGAATGGAAAATAAGTGGTTATAAAATGTAACCACATCAATAGGCTCAAGTCTCACAAGCTTGTGTTCTCAATTCAATACATGCTTCACAAAGTATGAAATTCAAGCAAGTTTTCAAAAATTCTCTTTCAATCAATTGGGTCATTGCTCTATATTTAAACATCTTGAAAAATCTCAATGTTTGACTAAGCATTGTTGTGATTGAAAAATCCAAAAATTTCTTAGTTCACCCTTTCCTTTTTCACTTAAAACCAATATATTATGCAAAAAGGGTGACTAAACATTTGCAATTCAAAGTACGATTTCTAATCACAACTACAAACTAAAAATAAAGATAAACAAAATGTATAAGGAAAAATCCAACTAAAAGTACGAAATCTATCATAAAAAACATCTAAAAATATCCAAACATCAAAATATCTAAACTCCAAAATACGCAATAAAAGTATCCAAAATAACTAGAAATGCATCAAAATATATACAAAATGTGCAAAATAAGATAACTAGGCTGAAAAGTTCACCGGTTCCCAAATAATGCTACCGGTGCCCTCCCCACACTTAAAACCAAGCATCGTCCTCGATGCTAAACCGGAGGATCAGTGGGAGGTACAACGATAGGCTCTGGCTCTGACTGTGGGACCGGCTCCTCCTGAGTCTCTGGTGGTGCTGTAGTGTCAGGGGCATCCTGCTGAACTGGTGCCTCCGCAGCCTCCTCCTGATGATCCTGCTCATCGGAGGCTGGTGAATCGGGGAGCGGAGGTAGCTCAGCACCCAAAGAAATCAGTGCCTGATCCATCCGATCCAAACGGCGTCTGACATGGCGTCTCTCACGCTCTAAGAATCGGAAAAGACGCTGGACCAGGAGATAAGTAGGCTCAGGGGCTGTTGGAGGGTCTGTAGATGATGAAGGGGCTGCCGTGGAGGATGATGGGCCAGCTGTAGGGGCTGATGGTGAAGGTGTCCCGAGGACAGCTCTAGCCCGAGAGCGGCGTCTAGCGAGTGGTCTCTCATGCACCCAACCACCCCAGGGAATAGTAACCTCCCTGTCATCAGCATCAGGGGGTGGTGGTCGCACATCATCGTCCAGCCATGGGACCTCAGCTAGGGCCGCCATACTCGTGACCAAGGTAGGAAATGGTAGTAGGCCACAAATATTCGCCCGCCACATACACTGTCGGATAAGCCTAGGGAAAGAGACCTCCTTCCCCTCCATAACACACCCAATCAGTAGAAGCATCTCCATAGGAATCTCAGAGAAGTGGGTGGTGGGAAGGACATAGCAAGCGAATATCATCTGCCAAGTCTTGGCCTCACGAGTCAGATGAGTAAATAGCATCCCTTTCGACTTGGTGTTGCTGGCATCCATAACCCATGTGGCATCTGGTATCCCAATAACAGTCCTGAGTGCCTCGTAATCAAAAGTCATGCTGTGTATGGCTAACTCAGCCTGCTGATGGGCACACAGCTCATCCGGGACGTGCCGGCACTGTAGCGCCTCCTCAATCGCAGTCTCAGTAATCATAATCTCTCTACCCCTCACCTGAACCGAATCCAAAGTTGGGCGGAAGAAGTTGCAGTAGAATTCCTTCACCCAAGATATGTTGATATCACCCAATTCCCGGCCAACAAAGTCAATTCCCAAATCAAGGATTCGACCGGTAATGGACCGTCTCACATCATTAGGTAGAAGTAACTTCTTCTCAATGTTTAGCTTTGTGGTTCGATATCTAGAAAACCGGAGCTCACAGTATAGGTTGGGGAATTTGTCCGGGTTGGTGGAAGGCAATAACTGGTTTTCCTTTTCCTCATCATTCAATGGGTTCTTAGCATAATGCTTGTAGGTGGAGGGAATGGAGGGGGTAGAGTGTTTTCTCTTCTTTGAGGTAGTGGCTACGGCTTTGCCTTTATCCGACATCCTGAAAAATATGATAGAATATATAAAACATTTAGCATGTAGCAAAGAAGGCATGTTCAGGATACAATTATCAAAGAATAACCATGATGTTGCAATGAATATGCAAAAGTGAACAAGAAAACCAAGAAAGCAAGCTTCATTAAAATCAACAACTCATATTCAAAGGCAATAATATCATCAAATGATTAAAAGAATTGTTAAAGATGGGTAAAGGTGAGTGGAAGTTAGATGGTTAGAGAAATTAGGAAGTTAGAAAGGTAGATTAGTGATATGATGATATTGATGCTCAATGAAAAGAAAAGTTGTGGTTCATGTTCACAGTGAATAGTGCAAATCCGGGAAGTCAAAAAGAAACGGGAATCTGCCCAAAATCGAATTAAAGACCAAAATGAACTAATTTCCTTAAAAATCGGGCAGCATTCCGGCTTAAAATTGGACGTTCCCGGATAGCAAATTAGCACAATTAGCACAGAGACAACATCAAACAGGTACAGTAGCAGTGCCATAGTATTCAGGCAACAAGAGATGCATAAGAACAGTCCAAAAGCAGCATACAACTTCCAAATAAACAGACAGCAAGTAAGCACATACGGAGCACTTATCAGGCCTAGAATCCTCTATCCAGCCCTAGCTACCTAACCGCAATTATTTCTATCTATCCTAACATGCAAAGTTCTAAGCTTAACTAGCTAACATGCAATTTGCAGAAATTAACCATAAACGAACAGTAAAAAGGAAAAAGAAACAGAAAAATGACAAAAATGGAGCAGGAACCTGGGAGCAGAGAAGAACGAAGAATGGAAAGGGAACGAGGGGTAGGGTCAGGAGCTGCGCCGCCGTTGACGGTGGCCGGAAAGATGAGCAGCTGCGGTGGATGGCGGTTCGGCCAAGAGAGAGAGTGGTGCACGAAATTGCAATAACACTTTTGCAATCCCGCACAACTAACCAGCAAGTGCACTGGGTCATCCAAGTAATACCTTGCGTGAGCAAGGGTCGATCCCACGGAGATTGTCGGCTTGAAGCAAGCTATGGTTATCTTGTAAATCTTAGTCAGGATGTCAGAAATTATCAGGATTGATTGTGAAAAGCAAAAGAACATGAAATAGGTACTTGTTCAGCAGTAATGGAGAATAGGCTGAGGCTTTGGAGATGCTCCATCTTCTGAATCTCTGCTTTCCTACTGTCTCCTTCATCAAACACGCAAGACTCCTTCCATGGCAAGCTGTATGTAGGGTTTCACCGTTGTCAGTGGCTACCTCCCGTCCTCTCAGTGAAAGCGATTGCATATGCCCTGTCACAGTCATAGCGGAATTCATCTGTCGGTTCTCAATCAGGCCGGAATAGAATCCAGTGATTCTTTTGCGTCTGTCACTAACGCCCCGCCTTCAGGAGTTTGAAGCACGTCACAGTCATGCAGTCATTGAATCCTACTCAGAATACCACAGACAAGGTTTAGACCTTCCGGATTCTCTTGAATGCCGCCATCAGTTCTAGCTTATACCACGAAGATTCTGGTTAAGGAACCCAAGAGATATCTACTCAATCTAAGGTAGAACAGAGGTGGTTGTCAGGCACATGTTCATAGTTGAGAATGATGATGAGTGTCACGGATCATCACATTCATCCAGGTTAAGAGCAAGTGATATCTTAGAATGGAAGCAAGCATGATTGAATAAGAAACAGTAGTAATTGCATTAATCCATCAAGACACAGCAGAGCTCCTCACCCCCAACCATGGGGTTTAGAGACTCATGCTGTGGAAAGTATACAAAGAAACGTGTAAAATGTCATGAGGTACAGATACAATGTCAAAAGGTCCTATTAATAGAAAACTAGTATCCTAAGGTTTACAGAAATGAGTAAGTGACAGAAAAATCCACTTCCGGGCCCACTTGGTGTGTGCTTGGGCTGAGCAATGAAGCATTTTCGTGTAGAGACCTTTTCTGGAGTTAAACGCCAGCTTTCATGCCAGTTTGGGCGTTTAACTCCAAGTTTTATGCCAGTTCCGGCGTTAAACGCTGGAATTTCAGAGGCCGAATTGCCACGCCGGTTTGGGCCATCAAATCTTGGGCAAAGTATGGACTATCATATATTGCTGGAAAGCCCAGGATGTCTACTTTCTAACGCCGTTGAGAGCGCGCCATTTGGGCTTCTGTAGCTCCAGAAAATCTACTTCGAGTGCAGGGAGGTCAGAATCCAACAGCATCTGCAGTCCTTTTTAGTCTCTGAATCAGATTTTTGCTCAGAACCTTCAATTTCAGCCAGAAAATACCTGAAATCACAGAAAAACACACAAACTCATAGTAAAGTCCAGAAAAGTGAATTTTAACTAAAAACTAATAAAAGTATACTAAAAACTTAACTAATTATACTAAAAACATACTAAAAACAATGCCAAAAAGCGTACAAATTATCCGCTCATCATAACACCAAACTTAAATTGTTGCTTGTCCCCAAGCAACTAAAAATCAAATAAGATAAAAAGAAGAGAATATGCAATGAATTCCAAAAACATCTATGAAGATCAGTATTAATTAGATGAGCGGGGCTTTTAGCTTTTTGCCTCTGAACAGTTTTGGCATCTCACTCTATCCTTTGAAATTTAGAATGATTGGCTTCTATAGGAACTTAGAATCCAGATAGTGTTATTGATTCTCCTAGTTAAGTATGATGATTCTTGAACACAGCTACTTTATGAGTCTTGGCCGTGGCCCAAAGCACTCTGTCTTCCAGTATTACCACCGGATACATACATGCCACAGACACATAATTGGGTGAACTTTTTCAGATTGTGACTCAGCTTTGCTAGAGTCCCCAATTAGAGGTGTCCAGGGTTCTTAAGCACACTCTTTTTGCCTTGGATCACCACTTTATTTCTTTCTTTTTCTTCCCCTTTTTTTTTCGTTTTTTTTTGTTTTTTTTTTCTCTTTTTTTTTTGTATTCACTGCTTTTTCTTGCTTCAAGAATCATTTTTATGATTTTTCAGATCCTCAGTAACATGTCTCCTTTTTCATCATTCTTTCAAGAGCCAACCAATCATGAACAACAAATTCAAAAGACATATGCACTGTTTAAGCATACATTCAGAAAACAAAAGTATTGCCACCACATCAAAATAATTAATCTGTTATAAAATTCAAAATTCATGCAATTCTTCTCTTTTTCAATTAAGAACATTTTTCATTTAAGAAAGGTGATGGATTCATAGGACATTCATAACTTTAAGGCATGGACACTAAGACACTAATGATCACAAGACACAAACATGGATAAACATAAGCATGAAATTCGAAAAACAAGAAAATAAAGAACAAGGAAATTAAAGAACGGGTCCACCTTAGTGATGGCGGCTTGTTCTTCCTCTTGAAGATCTTATGGAGTGCTTGAGCTCCTCAATGTCTCTTCCTTGCCTTTGTTGCTCCTCTCTCATGATTCTATGATCTTCTTTAATTTCATGGAGGAGGATGAAATGTTCTTGATGCTCCACCCTTAGTTGTCCCATGTTGGAACTCAATTCTACTAGGGAGGTGTTGATTTGCTCCCAATAGTTTTGTGGAGGAAAGTGCATCCCTTGAGATGAATCTCTCCATCTCCCATGGCTCTGAGGTGGAAGCTTTTTCCTTCCCTTTCCTCTTTCTAGAGGTTTCTCCGGCCTTAGGTGCCAAAAATGGTTATGGAGAAACAAAAAGCAACGCTTTTACCACACCAAACTTAGAAGGTTTGCTCGTCCTCGAGCAAAATAAGAAAGAAGAGAGAGAGTGGTGGGGTAGGTGGGGATCCTGTGGGGTCCACAGATCCTGAGGTGTCAAGGAAAAGTCATCCCTGCACCAAGTGGCAAGAAAATTTGTGTTCTGTGCCAAATCTGGCGTTAAACGCCGGGCTGGTGCCCATTTCTGGCGTTTAACGCCAGGTACTTGCCCTTTCCTGGCGTTTAACGCCAGTCTGGTGCCCCTTTCTGGCGTTAAACGCCCAGAATGGTGCCAGACTGGGCGTTAAACGCCCATCTGCTAGCCTCACTGGCGTTTAAACGCCAGTGATTTCTTCCTCCAGGGTGTGCTATTTTTCTTCCTGTTTTTCTTTCTGTTTTTGCTTTTTCAATTGATTTTGTGACCTCTCATGATCATCAACCTAAAAAAAACATAAAATAACAAAGGAAATTAGATAAAATATAACATTGGGTTGCCTCCCAACAAGCGCTTCTTTAATGTCAGTAGCTTGACAGTGGGCCCTTATGGAGCCTCACGGAGGCTCATAGCAATGTTGGAACCTCCCAACACCAAACATAGAGTTTGACTGTGGGGGCTCTGTTTGACTCTGTTTTGAGAGAAGCTCTTCATGCTTCCTCTCCATGGTTACAGAAGGAGAACCTTTATAGTCTGCACTGTCTGCAAGCCACGAAACTTCCTGAATAGCAAACAATTGCTCATCCGGAAAGGTTTCAGAGATCTCAGTAGGAGGGAGGGATGCTCCTGCTACTGGTTCTATCCGGGACAGGTGATCAGCCACTTGATTCTCTGTCCCTTTTCTGTCTCTTATTTCTATATCAAACTCTTGCAGAAGCAACACCCATCTTATGAGCCTGGGTTTTGAATCCTGCTTTGTGAGTAGATATTTAAGAGCAGCATGGTCAGTGTACACAATCACTTTTGATCCTACTAAATAAGATCTGAACTTGTCAAGGGCATAAACCACTGCAAGTAACTCCTTTTCTGTGGTTGTGTAGTTCTTCTGTGCATCATTTAGAATACGGCTACCATAATAAATGACATGCAGAAGCTTACCATGCCTTTGTCCCAGTACTGCACCAATGGCATGGTCACTGGCATCACACATTAGTTCAAATGGTAATGTCCAGTCTGGTGCAGAGATAACTGGTGCTGTGACCAGCTTAGCTTTCAGAGTCTCAAATGCCTGCAGACACTCATTATCAAAGATAAATAGAGTGTCAGCAGCTAGCAGATTACTCAGAGGTTTGGCAATTTTTGAAAAATCCTTTATAAACCTTCTGTAGAATCCTGCATGCCCAAGAAAGCTTCTGATTGCCTTAACATTGGCAGGTGGTGGTAATTTTTCAATTACCTCTACCTTTGCCTTATCCACCTCTATTCCCCTGCTTGAAATTTTGTGCCCAAGGACAATTCCCTCAGTCACCATAAAGTGACATTTCTCCCAGTTTAAAACCAGGTTAGTCTCTTGGCACCTTTTCAGGACAAGTGCTAGGTGATTAAGACAGGAGCTGAATGAGTCTCCATATACTGAGAAGTCATCCATGAAGACTTCCAGAAATTTCTCTACCATATCTGAGAAGATAGAGAGCATGCACCTCTGAAAGGTTGCAGGTGCATTGCACAGACCAAAAGGCATCCTTCTATAGGCAAACACGCCAGAAGGGCAAGTAAATGCTGTTTTCTCTTGGTCCTGAGGATCTACTGCAATTTGGTTGTAGCCTGAGTAGCCGTCCAAAAAGCAGTAGTATTCATGACCTGCTAGTCTCTCTAGCATCTGGTCTATGAATGGTAAAGGAAAATGATCCTTTCTGGTGAGTGTATTGAGCCTTCTGTAGTCAATACACATGCGCCACCCTGTAACTGTTCTTGTAGGAACTAGTTCATTCTTTTCATTATGAACCACTGTCATGCCTCCCTTCTTAGGGACAACGTGGACAGGGCTCACCCAAGGGCTATCAGAAATAGGATAAATAATCCCAGCCTCTAGTAACTTAGTGACCTCTTTCTGCACCACCTCCTTCATGGCTGGATTTAGCCGCCTTTGTGGTTGAACCACTGGCTTAGCATCATCCTCCAATAGGATCTTGTGCATGCATCTTGCTGGGCTAATGCCCTTAAGATCACTTATGGACCACCCAAGAGCTGTCTTGTGTGTCCTTAGCACTTGAATTAGTGCTTCCTCTTCCTGTGGATTTAAAGCAGAGCTTATGATCACTGGAAAAGTGCCACCTTCTCCTAGAACTGCATATTTCAGGGATGGTGGTAATGGTTTGAGCTCTGGTTTAGGAGGCTTGTCTTCTTCCTGAGGAATTTTCGGAATTTCTTTTATTTCCTTTAGTTCCTCAAGATCAGGCTGAACATCTTTAAAGATGTCCTCTAGCTCTGATTCAAGACTTTCAGTCATATTGACCTCCTCCACCAAAGAGTCAATAATATCAGTGCTCATGCAGTCATTTGATGTGTCTGGATACTGCATAGCTTTGACAACATTCAACTTGAACTCATCCTCATTGACTCTCAGGGTTATTTCCCCTTTTTGTACATCAATGAGAGTTCGTCCAGTTGCTAGGAAAGGTCTTCCTAGAATGAGAGTTGCACTCTTGTGCTCCTCCATTTCCAGCACTACAAAGTCAGTTGGAAAGGCAAATGGCCCAACCTTGACAATCATGTCCTCTATTATGCCTGATGGATGTTTAATGGAGCCATCAGCAAGTTGGAGGCATATCCTGGTTGGTTTGACTTCTCCAGTCAACCCAAGCTTTCTGATAGTGGATGCAGGTATTAGATTGATGCTTGCTCCAAGATCACATAGGGCTGTCTTGGTGCAAGCACCTTCTAATGTGCATGGTATCAGAAAGCTTCTTGGATCTTGAAGCTTTTCTGGTAAGCTTTTCAGAATGACTGCACTGCATTCTTCAGTGAGAAATACTTTTTCAGTTTCTCTCCAATCCTTTTTATGACTTAAGATCTCTTTCATGAACTTAGCATAAGAAGGTATTTGCTCAAGTGCCTCTGCAAACGGAATCTTTATTTCAAGAGTCCTTAGATAGTCTGCAAAGCGGGCAAATTGCTTATCCTGTTCCGCTTTGCGGAGTTTCTGAGGATAAGGTATCTTGGCTTGATATTCTTCAACCTTAGTTGCTGCAGGTTTATTCCTTACAGAAGTGGGTGAAAAAGCATGCTTAAGGGGGTTGTTATCAGCACTTGCAAATGTCTGACCCCTTTGTGGCGTTTGAACGCCAGACTTGGCTACCCATTGGGCGTTTAACGCCAAATTTTCTCCCTTTTCTGGCGTTTGAACGCCAGAACTGGGCAAGGAATGGGCGTTTAACGCCAGCTTTCCCTCCCTTTCTGGCGTTTGAATGCCATTAGTATTCCTCTCTGTGCTCTTACTGTCCTCAGAGGGATTTTGGATAGTCGTTTGGCTATCCTCTGTCAATTGTTCCTTTACTGACTTTCTACTACTTTGAGCAGTGTTATTCAGTGTCTTCCCACTCCTCAGTTGAACTGCTTGACATTCCTCTGTTATCTGTTTAGATATTTGCTGTTTTGCTTGATTCAACTGCAGTTCTATGTTCTTGTTAGCAACTTTAGTTTCATAGAGCATCTCTTTAAATTCTGCTAACTGTTCTGTCATCCGGAGTAATTGTTGATTAAGCTCAATCATCTGTTCTTGAGGATTAGGATCAGTGACTACTGCCATGACTTCCTCTTTTGGAGAGAGCTCATTGCTAGAGTACAAATATTGGTTTCTAGCAACAGTGTCTATAAGCTCTTGAGCTTCTTCAATTGTCTTCCTCATGTGTATGGATCCACCAGCTGAGTGGTCTAAAGACATCTGAGCTTTTTCTGTAAGCCCATAGTAGAAGATGTCTAACTGTACCCACTCTGAAAACATTTCAGAGGGGCATTTTCTAAGCATACCTCTATACCTCTCCCAGGCATTATAGAGGGATTCATTATCCTCTTGTTTAAAGCCTTGGATGTCCAGCCTTAGCTGTGTCATCATCTTTGGAGGGTAAAAATGATTCAGGAATTTGTCTGACAACTATTTCCATGTCTTTATGCTTGCTGTAGGTTGGTTATTCAACCACCTTTTGGCTTGATCTTTTACAGCAAATGGAAATAGTAATAGTCTGTAGACATCCTGATCTACCTCTTTATCATGTACTGTGTCAGCAATTTGTAAGAACTGTGCCAGAAACTCAGTAGGTTCTTCCTGTGGAAGACCGGAATACTGGCAATTTTGCTGCACTATGATAATGAGTTGAGGATTTAGCTCAAAGCTGCTTGCTTTGATGGGAGGTATACAGATGCTACTCCCATATGCAGCTGTAATGGGGTTAGCATATGACCCCAGAGTCCTTTTGGACTGATTAATCCCACTTAAGTCCATAATGGACAAAAGGGAAATGATAATGATTGCAAATAGATTAATTTTGTTTATTTATTATTTTTTTTTTGAATTAAACGAAAAATTAAAATAAAACAAAAGGAAATTAAAATAAAAAAAAATTCGAAAATCAAAAAGAAAACAAGATCAAAGCAAATTGAGAAATAAATCAATCAGTTAATTAAAAAGATTTTGAAAATAGCAATTAAAAAAGATATGATTGAAAAATTTTTATGAAAAAGATTTGATTTTTGAAAAGAGGAAAGAGAAAAACACCAAAAGACACCAAACTTAAAATTTTTAGAAAATCAAACACTAATTTTCGAAAATCTTTAAGGGAAAAACACAAAGAGGACACCAAACTTAGAATTTTTATGAATCAAAAAGGGACTAAGAACATGCAAAATCGAAAATTAAAAGAAAAACAAAGGCATGCAATTGACACCAAACTTAAAATATGAAACTAGACTCAACTAAAAGACTCTAAACCAACAAAAATAAAACAGTCCTAATCTAAGCAACAAGATAAGCCGTCAGTTGTCCAAACTCGAACAATCCCCGGCAACGGCGCCAAAAACTTGGTGCACGAAATTGCAATAACACTTTTGCAATCCCGCACAACTAACCAGCAAGTGCACTGGGTCGTCCAAGTAATACCTTGCGTGAGCAAGGGTCGATCCCACGGAGATTGTCGGCTTGAAGCAAGCTATGGTTATCTTGTAAATCTTAGTCAGGATGTCAGAAATTATCAGGATTGATTGTGAAAAGCAAAAGAACATGAAATAGGTACTTGTTCAGCAGTAATGGAGAATAGGCTGAGGCTTTGGAGATGCTCCATCTTCTGAATCTCTGCTTTCCTACTGTCTCCTTCATCAAACACGCAAGACTCCTTCCATGGCAAGCTGTATGTAGGGTTTCACCGTTGTCAGTGGCTACCTCCCGTCCTCTCAGTGAAAGCGATTGCATATGCCCTGTCACAGTCATAGCGGAATTCATCTGTCGGTTCTCAATCAGGCCGGAATAGAATCCAGTGATTCTTTTGCGTCTGTCACTAACGCCCCGCCTTCAGGAGTTTGAAGCACGTCACAGTCATGCAGTCATTGAATCCTACTCAGAATACCACAGACAAGGTTTAGACCTTCCGGATTCTCTTGAATGCCGCCATCAGTTCTAGCTTATACCA
This sequence comes from Arachis stenosperma, assembly GCF_014773155.1. NCBI lineage: Eukaryota > Viridiplantae > Streptophyta > Magnoliopsida > Fabales > Fabaceae > Arachis > Arachis stenosperma. Next base: position 82,012,804 of record NC_080386.1, on the reverse strand, counting down.
CGAAGATTCTGGTTAAGGAACCCAAGAGATATCTACTCAATCTAAGGTAGAACAGAGGTGGTTGTCAGGCACATGTTCATAGTTGAGAATGATGATGAGTGTCACGGATCATCACATTCATCCAGGTTAAGAGCAAGTGATATCTTAGAATGGAAGCAAGCATGATTGAATAAGAAACAGTAGTAATTGCATTAATCCATCAAGACACAGCAGAGCTCCTCACCCCCAACCATGGGGTTTAGAGACTCATGCTGTGGAAATTATACAAAGAAACGTGTAAAATGTCATGAGGTACAGATACAATGTCAAAAGGTCCTATTAATAGAAAACTAGTATCCTAAGGTTTACAGAAATGAGTAAGTGACAGAAAAATCCACTTCCGGGCCCACTTGGTGTGTGCTTGGGCTGAGCAATGAAGCATTTTCGTGTAGAGACCTTTTCTGGAGTTAAACGCCAGCTTTCATGCCAGTTTGGGCGTTTAACTCCAAGTTTTATGCCAGTTCCGGCGTTAAACGCTGGAATTTCAGAGGCCAAATTGCCACGCCGGTTTGGGCCATCAAATCTTGGGCAAAGTATGGACTATCATATATTGCTGGAAAGCCCAGGATGTCTACTTTCCAACGCCGTTGAGAGCGCGCCATTTGGGCTTCTGTAGCTCCAGAAAATCCACTTCGAGTGCAGGGAGGTCAGAATCCAACAGCATCTGCAGTCCTTTTTAGTCTCTGAATCAGATTTTTGCTCAGAACCTTCAATTTCAGCCAGAAAATACCTGAAATCACAGAAAAACACACAAACTCATAGTAAAGTCCAGAAAAGTGAATTTTAACTAAAAACTAATAAAAGTATACTAAAAACTTAACTAATTATACTAAAAACATACTAAAAACAATGCCAAAAAGCGTACAAATTATCCGCTCATCAGAGAGAGAGAGGAGTGGGAGTGTATGGGAGAAGACAAAGTGAATGAAGGAAAGGGAGAGTGAGGCAGTGATGGCGGTTGCGGTGGACGGCGGCGGTGGTGGCCGCGGAAAGAGGGAGTGGAGAGAGAAAGAGTGAGTGAAGGAGAGGGCGAGAACGAGGATGAGTGGGGTTGGTTGAGGGGGTGTGTGAGGTGGCCGGAGGTGGTGGCCGGAAGGAGAGGGTGGTGGCGGTTATGGGGTTAGGAGAGGGAAGAAGAAGATGAACGAGGTTGAGGGGTGAAGTGCGCTGCGGCGCGACATTCTTCGCGTATTAGGGTTCCCATTTTTTTTGAATCGACGCGGGCGCGCACCTTGCGCGTCCGCGTCCCTTGATGAAACTTGGGACCTACGCGTGCGCGTACATCGCGCTTAAGCGTATGTGAGCAAAATGGGAAGGGACGCGTGCGCGTACAACGCGCGCACGCGTGCATGGAGTTGGGCTAGGGGCTTAGAGTTGGCCCAGCTCAGGCCTAACTCTCTGGAGAATGGCCTGGAGGTCGCGCAATCAGATCGGCGCGCACGCGGCATGTACGCGTCCGCGCGCATTGAGAGGAATGGAGATCCATGCGTGAGCGTGCAGTGCGCTCTAGCGTGGGATGGCAGAATAAGCAAAGGCGCGTGCGCGTACAGCGCGCGCACGCGTACACGAGATTGGGCCTGAGGCTTAGGATGGGCTTGAGGCACGCCCAACTCTCGGGTCCTTGGCTCAGTTTGGTGGTAGCACACAAGGGCGCGCGCGCGGTAAGTGCGCGTCCGCGTAGGTTGAGGATTGATGACAAGATGGCGCGCGCGCGGCATGTGCGCGTCCGCGCAAAGCAGGTTGGGCCAGGGGCTTGAGGTTGGCCCAGAACTGGCTCAACTCTCGGTGGATTGGCTCAATTGTTGCAGCAGCAAATCGGTGCGGACGCGGTATGTACGCGTCCGCGTGAATGTCCGTATTCTTAAAGACGGCGCGCACGCACGTTGTGCGCGTCCGCGTGGGTCGTGTTGGGCTCAGGGCATAATGTTTGCCCAAGGGAGGCCCAACTCTCGGGAGTGTGGCTCATGGTGCATCCATACAGGGACGCGTGCGCGTACATGGTGCGCGCGCGTCCAACCCCCTTCTCTTTTGTTTCTCTCTTTTTTTTTTTTTTTTTTAGAAAACAATTTGCTGGGTGCTCCCCTCAGTGTTCACAACTCTTATTCACTCAACCATCATACAATTCACAAAAATACAATTTTGATATTATTCATCTACTACTAAACACAACATGCATGTGACTAAGCTAACAATTAAGTTGTACAAACAAATTTGTATGAAACATCTACCTACAATGGTAACTCAAATCACTTATTAAGTAAATTTAGAAGAGTGGAAAGAGTTTACCATGGTGGGGTGTCTCCCACCTAGCACTTTTAGTTTAAGTCCTTAAGTTGGACGTTTTGAGAAGCTTGTTGTCATGGTGGCTTATGCTTGTACTCATCCTTGAATCTCCAAGGATCTTTGCTCCTCAATTGGTTGACAGAATTTCCAACCATCTTCATTAAGCTTGGGCAAAGTTCTACCCAAGATATGAGTTCCTCTAGTTGGTCTTCACATAGCGAGCCGGGATCCCATATCTTATTTTCGCATCCATCCGTTAGTTGAGTTTCATGATTTTGTCGGATGGCCGGTTGACATAAAGGCGATTGACACATAGAATTCTCTTGATTCCACCAATGCTTCCTTCTAGATCCATACAAAGTGATTCTTATCCAAACATCATCCCTATACCTTGAGGCCTTGACCTTGATAAGCTTAACACCTACTTTCCAACCACTACACAACTCATTCTTACTTTTAATTTCACAAAGATTTCTAAGTTGACCATCATTTTCAATCAACCCATATTCAAGTGAGAAATTAAAGCTTAGGGATAGAGATTTTACCCACTTAAATGTTGTATTGGATGGCAATTTGGGAAGAGAGGCTTCCCCACACTTAGACAATGCAAGGTTCACTTCCTTGTGCTCTTCTTGAATTGTTTCCACCTCTTCAAAGTTTTCTTCAATTCCAACCTCATCCCCTTTGTTACGTGGCTTGGTGTTATCTTCAAGAACTTCATCTTGTCTAATGAGAGGCGATTCAATTTTGGATAGAAATTCATTGATGAATGAGTTCATCTCTTGATCAACCTCTTCATATTCTTCAATTTCGATGTACACCATGCCGTTTTCGTTTTCTTTGGGAGGTTGGGCACACTCTTCTATAATTTCAACTTCATGTCCAATGGGAGAGGACTTCATTGTAGAGAGGAATTCATCCATGATTGAATCCATCTCTTGATAAGCTTCTTCCAAGTCTCCAATGATGGTATGCCTTGGAGGTTGCGCACCCTCTTCAACATCAATATTAAGCTTCTTGGAAGGGTGCCCCATGATGCTACATTCCCATGGACTTTCAACATCTCCTAAATCTTCAACCACTTCTTCCCTTTCAATGATCATAGGCTCCTCCAATTGCTCTAACACAAAATTTGACTCCTCCTTTTCCACCGAACTTTCCAATTTCTCCTTCATGCTTTGTTCTTCTCTTCACGTTCCACGTGGTGTCACGGAAGTACCTTGAGCATTCAAACATTGGTAGGCTAAGGTGGACACCACCTTGGTCAAGTTGGACACGAACTCAAGTGTATCCCGCTTCATGGCCTCTTGTCCTTGAAGTAACAAAGTGAGAGAATCGTCTATTGGGGCTTGTGGTGAATAGGAAGGTCCATCATTTTGGAGAGAGGGTTCATGGTAGGAAGGTGGTTCTTCTTGGTGAAATTGTGGAGGTGGTGTGCATTGAGGTGACTCTTGGTAATAATCTTGATAGGGTTGTGGTGGTTCTAAAGATTCTTGCTCATAATGGTCATAAGAGTATGGTATGGGGGTTTGGTCATATGATGGATATGGGTCATGAAAAGGTGCTTGGTATGGAAAGGCTTGTGAGTATGGTTGAGGGTTATGTTGTAGGTATGGTTCATAGGCATATGGTGGTGGTGCTTGGAAATCACAAGGTGATTCACCATAGCCATTGGATTGGTATGCATCATAGAATGGCTCTTCTTCATAGTGCATTGGTGGGGGTTGTTGCCATGAAGATTGATCATAAGCATATGGCTCCTCCCACCTTTGGTTGTCCCATCCTTGATACATATCATCATTGAAGTTCCCCTCACCTACAACATAATTAGAACCAAACTCATAGCCAAAGTGAGAACTCATAGTGAGAGAACAAAATAAAACTAACAAAAATTAAGAAACAAACAAAAGATAAACCTATTCACAATATTCACATATGTACAATAACCAATAACACAACACCATTGCAAATCCCCGGCAACGGCGCCATTTTGACGATTGGATTTTTGACGGTTTAGAATTTCACAAATGAAATCTCATTGCAAGTATAGTCTCTAAACCAATCGCTAATCCTTTCGTACAAAAATTTGTTTGTCACAAGTACAAACCCCTAAAATCTATAAACCGAAGTATTTAAACCTCGGGTCGTTCTCCCTAGGATTTACAATAAAGTGTCTTGTTATTGGTTGTGAGGTATTTTGGGGTTTTTGAGATTATAGACAAGAATTATAAATGGCAAAGGAAATAAACTAACAACTAACAAAGCTCTTGGCAAGATATGAGAACTAGAAGTCCTATCCTAGTTATCCTTCTCAATTGTGATGAGAATTGTGTATTGCTCCCACTTAGTTAACCTCTAACCATGGAGGAAAGTCAAGTGGATGAATCAATTTGATTCCTCAAGTCCTAATCAACTCCTAAAGGAAAGACTAGCTTTAGAGGTATTCAAATCAATTAGCAACTGCTAATTATCAACCAACAAAAGAATTAGATAACTCAAGAGTCACTAATTACTCTACCCAGGCCAAGAGGAACAAAACCTACACTAAAATCCAACCAAGCATTTCATCAAACACTTGGAAGGCACAAAAGAAAAGCAAAGAAAATTGACAACAAGAATAGAACCTAACAACATTTATTGAAAGGAATTAACAACAACAATCAACAGAAACACATTTATTATGAATTACCTTTTATTGAATTGGAAGAAAGTAGAAGGAACAATACTAGATCTACAACAAAATATAAGAACAACATAAAGGAAATTGCAATAAAAGAATGGAAGAAGAATGAATGTAACAACAAGGAATTGAGAAGATAGAAGTAGAAGAAGATGAATCTAAATCTAAATCTAAGAACTAAACCTAATCCTAATCCTAGAGAGAAGTGAGAGCTTCTCTCTCTAGAAACTACTTCTAAACAAATCCTAAACTAATGGTAACTAACACGTGTTTCCCTCTTCACTCCTTGGGTTAAATAGCATCAGAAATGAGTTGGATTGGGCCCACAAGGCTTCTAAAATCGCTGGCCACGTGTTGCATTAAGTGGGTCATGTGCCATCATCGGCGCGTCCACGTACCGTGCGCGTGCGCGCCCCTATGCGCGATGCAACTATGACAAATCTTATATCGTTTCGAAGCCCCGGATGTTAGCTTTCTAACCCAACTGGAACCGCATCATTTGGACCTCTGTAGCTCAAGTTATGGTCGTTTAAGTGCGAAGAGGTCGGCTTGACAGCTTTCCGGTTCTTTCATTTCTTCATGAGTTCTCCAACTTTTCATGCTTCTTTCTTCATTCCCTTGATCCAATCTTTGCCTCCTAAACCTTAAATCACTTAACAAACATATCAAGGCATCTAATGGAATCAAGGAGAATTAGATTTAGCTACTTTAAGACCTAAAAAGCATGTTTTCACTCTTAAGCACAATTAAAGGAGAAGTTATAAAACCATGCTATTTCAATGGATAAATGTGGGTAAAAGGTTATAAAATCCCCTAAAATCAATACAAGATAAACCGTCAAAACAGGGTTTGTCAAGAACCGACAGATGGATAGCCGTGCCGTGACAGGGTGCGTTGAACATTTCCACTGAGAGGATGGGAGGTAGCCACTGACAACGGTGAAACCCTTGCATACAGCTTGCCATGGAAGGAGTCTTGCGTGCTTGAAGAAGAACACAGTAGGAAATCAGAGATTCAGAAGATGGAGCATCTCCAAAACCTCAACCTGTTCCCCATTACTGCAAAACAAGTACTTATTTCATGTTCTTTTACTTTTCACAATCAACCCTGCTAATTATTGATATCCTGACTAAGATTTACAAGATAACCATAGCTTGCTTCAAGCCGACAATCTCCGTGGGATCGACCCTTACTCACGTAAGGTATTACTTAGATGACCCAGTGCACTTGCTGGTTAGTTGTGCGGGATTGCAAAAGTGTGATTGCAATTTCGTGCACCACTCTCACCCGAAAATCCTCTAAAATATCTCAACTCCTCCAACTCTTGCCTCTAACTTTGCTGTTCTTCCACTAACTGATGGATGAGGGCAGAGTGATCCTGATGCTCTCTCCTTAGCTGGTCAACAGAAGATGATAAATGCCCAATAGATGCTGTCAGCTGATCCCAGTAATCGCACGGAGGGAAATAATATCCTTGAAGCATCTCAGGATGCTCCTGCTGAGGAGGGGGAACTGGCTCCTAAGGCAATGCTTGTCCAAGCTCCTTGGCATACTCCATACCCCTCCTAGTGATCGGTCTGTCGATGTCAATAGGGGTGTCTCGATCTATGCGGACTGATGAGCGGATAATTTATACGCTTTTTGGCATTGTTTTTAGGTAGTTTTTAGTAAGATCAAGCTACTTTTAGGGATGTTTTCATTAGTTTTTATGTTAAATTCACATTTCTGGACTTTACTATGAGTTTGTGTGTTTTTCTGTGATTTCAGGTAAATTCTGGCTGAAATTGAGGGACTTGAGCAAAACTCTGAAAAAGGCTGACAAAATGACTGCTGATGCTGTTGGATTCTGACCTCCCTGCACTCGAAATGGATTTTCTGGAGCTACAGAACTCCAAATGGCGCGCTCTCAACGGCGTTGAAAGGTAGACATCTAGGGCTTTCCAGCAATATATAATAGTCCATACTTTATTCGGAATTTGACGACGTAACTTGGCGTTGAACGCCAAGTTCATGCTGCTGTCTGGAGTTAAACGCCAGAAAAACGTCATGATCCGGAGTTGAACGCCCAAAACACGTCATAACTCGGAGTTCAACTCCAAGAGAAGCCTCAGCTCGTGGATTGATCAAGCTCAGCCCAAGCATACACCAAGTGGGCCCCGGAAGTGGATTTATGCATCAATTACTTACTCATGTAAACCCTAGGAGCTAGTTTATTATAAATAGAACATTTAACTAATGTATTTGACATCTTTTGATCACTTTAGATCTTAGGATCAGATCTTTGAACGCATAGTTCTTAGACCATGGGGGCTGGCCATTCGGCCATGCCTGAACCTTTTGCTTATGTATTTTTAACGGTGGAGTTTCTGCACACCATAGATTAAGGGTGTGGAGCTCTGCTGTACCTCAAGTATTAATGCAATTCTATTTTCTTTTATTCAAATCTCTCTTATTCTTATTCCAAGATATTCATTCGCACCCAAGAACATGATGAATGTGATGATTAGATAACCCTCATTATCATTCTCACTTATGAACGTGTGTGATTGACAACCACTTCCGTTCTACATGCAACCGAGCTTGAATGTGTATCTCTTAGATTCCCCAACAGAATCTTCGTGGTATAAGCTAGATAGATGGCGGCATTTATGAGGATCCGGAAAGTCTCACCTTGTCTGTGGTATTCCGAGTAGGATCCTGGGAATCCGGAAAGTCTAACCTTGTCTGTGGTATTCCGAGTAGGATTCCGGTAATGAATGACTGTGACGTGCTTCAGACTCGCAAGTGCTGGGCGTGATGACAAACGCAAAAGAATCAAGGGATTCTATTCCAGTAGGCGCGGGAACCAACCAGTGATTAGCCGTGCTGTGACAGAGCGCGTGAGCGTAGTTTTCACTGCGAGGATGGGATGTAGCCTTCGGCCAGGTGATGCCTCCAGACGATTAGCCATGCGAGTGACAGCCGCAGAGGACCATTTTTCCGAGAGGATTGAAAGTAGCCATCGTCGAACGGTGAACCCCTATACACAGCTTGCCATGGAAAGGAGTAAGAAGGATTGAGTTGAAGCAGTAGGAGAGCAGGCGTTCTTGAGCCATACAGTATCTCCATTCGCTTATCTGAAATTCCCACCAATGAATCTACATAAGTATTCTATCCCTTTTATTATTTCTATTTTATTATTTCTATTTTCGAAACCATAAACAAATTTAATCTGCCTGACTGAGATTTACAAGGTGACCATAGCTTGCTTCATACCAACAATCTCTGTGGGATCGACCCTTACTCACGTAAGGTTTATTACTTGGACGACCCAGTACACTTGCTGGTTAGTTGAACGGAGTTGTGAATTTAACCAGTGCCATAAGAAGCTTTCATCTCAAAATAGTTAGAACATGGATCACAATTTCGTCCACCAAGTTTTTGGCGCCGTTGCCGGGGAACAATCAATTTCGAACAACAATTCAAACAATTGTTTCCAACCCACAATGGTGCCAAGTTTTTAATCCGGCAACAACACCAAGTTTTTGGCGCCGTTGCCGGGGATTGTTCGAGTATGGACAACTGACGGTTCATCTTGTTGCTCAGATTAGGTAATTTTCTTTTCAAAAATCTTTTTCAAAATTTTTCTTTTATTCTTCGTTTTTCTAAACTTTATTTTCGAAAAAAAAAATTAATAAAAATATTAAAAAAATCATAAAATCATAAAAAAACCAAAAATATTTTGTGTTCCTTGTTTGAGTATTAAGTCAATTTTTAAGTTTGGTGTCAATTGCATGTTTTAAAAATTTTTCTTGCAATTTTCGAAAATTCCATGCATTCATAGTGTTCTTCATGATCTTCAAGTTGTTCTTGATAAGTCCTCTTGTTTGATCTTGATGATTTCTTGTTTTGTGTTGTTTGTTGTTTTTCATGTGCATTTTTGCATTCATATTTTCCATACATTAAAGATTTCTAAGTTTGGTGTCTTGCATGTTTTCTTTGCATCAAAATTTTTTTCAAAATTATGTTCTTGATGTTCATCATGATCTTCAAAGTGTTCTTGGTGTTCATCTTGACATTCATAGCATTCTTGCATGCATTCATGGTTTTGATCTAAAAATTTCATGCATTGAGTATTTTTGTTGTTTTTCTCTCTCATAATTAAAAATTCAAAAATAAAAAAAAATATCTTTTCCTTATTTCCCTCCAAATTTTCGAAATTTTGGGTTGACTTGGTCAAAAAAATTTTTAAAAATTAGTTGTTTCTTACAAGTCAAGTCAAAATTTCAATTTTAAAAATCTTATCTTTTTAAAATCTTTTTCAAAAATCATATCTTTTTCATTTTTTCTATTTTTTGAAAATTTCAAAAACATTTTTCAAATTATTTTCAAAATCTTTTCCTTATCTTTACATCATATTTTCGAAAATTCACTAATAATTAATATGATTGGTTCAAAAATTTGAAGTTTGTTACTTTCTTGTTAAGAAAGGTTCAATCTTTAAGTTCTAGAATCTTATCTTGTAGTTTCTTGTTAGTGAAGTAAATAATTTTAAAATTTTTTTTTGAATTAAATCTTTTTATCTTTTATTTTATCTTTTTCAAAAAAAAAATTTATCTTTTTCAAAATTTGATTTCAAAAAAATCTTATCTAACTTACTATCTTCTTATCTTTTTTCAAGTTTGATTTCAAATCTTTTTCAATCAACTAACTAACTTCTTGTTTGTTTCTTATCTTTTTCAAAACCACCTAACTACTTTTCTCTCTCTAATTTTCGAAAATATCTCATCCCTTTTTCAAACATTCTTTTTAAATTAATTAATTGTTTCATGTTTTAATTTTAATTACAATTTATCTCTAATTTTCGAAAATCACTAACTCCTTTTCAAACTTATTTTCGAATTCTCTCTTCTCTTTTCTTCTTCTATTTAATTATTTAATTATTAACACTTCTCTTCACCTCTCTTCATCCAAAATCCGAATCCCCCTCCTCATTCTTCTACCCCCTTCTTTTTCTACTAACATAAAGGAATCTCTATACTGTGACATAGAGGATTCCTCTTCTTTTCTTGTTTTCTTCTCTTTCATATGAGCAGGAACAAGGATAAAGGCACTCTTGTTGAAATTGATCCAGAACCTGAAAGGACTCTGAAGAGAAAATTAAGAGAAGCTAAATTACAACAATCCAGAAACAACCTTTCAGAAATTTTCGAACAAGAGAAAGAGATGGCAGCCGAAAATAATAATAATGCAAGGAGAATGCTTGGTGACTTCACAAAGCCAACGTCCAAATTTGATGGAAGAAGCATCTCCATTCCTGCCATTGGAGCCAATAACTTTGAGCTTAAGCCTCAACTAGTTGCTTTAATGCAACAAAACTGCAAGTTTTATGGACTTCCATCTGAAGATCCTTATCAGTTTTTAACTGAGTTCTTGCAGATCTGTGAGACTGTAAAGACGAATGGAGTTGATCCTGAAGTCTACAGACTCATGCTTTTCCCTTTTGCTGTAAGAGACAGAGCTAGAGTATGGTTGGATTCACAACCCAAGGATAGCCTGGATTCATGGGATAAGCTTGTCACTGCCTTCTTGGATAAATTCTTTCCTCCTCAAAAGCTGAGCAAGCTGAGAGTGGATGTTCAAACCTTCAAACAAAAAGATGGTGAATCCCTCTATGAAGCTTGGGAAAGATACAAGCAGCTGACCAAAAGATGTCCATCTGACATGTTTTCAGAATGGACCATTTTAGATATATTCTATTATGGTCTCTCTGAATTTTCGAAAATGTCATTGGACCATTCTGCAGGTGGCTCTATTCACCTGAAGAAAACGCCTGAAGAGGCTCAAGAGCTCATTGACATGGTTGCAAATAACCAGTTCATGTACAATTCTGAGAGGAATTCCGTGAACAATGGGATATCTCAGAAGAAAGGAGTTCTTGAAATTGATACTCTGAATGCCATATTGGCTCAGAACAAAGTGTTGACTCAACAGGTCAACATGATCTCTCAAAATCTGAATGGATTGCAACATGCATCCAACAGTACTAGAGAGGCAGCTTCTGAAGAAGCTTATGATCCTGAGAATCCTGCCATGGCAGAGGTTAATTACATGGGTGAACCTTATGGAAACACCTATAACTCATCATGGAGAAATCATCCAAATTTCTCATGGAAGGATCAACAAAAACCTCAACAAGGTTTTAACAATGGTGGACGCAACAGGCTAGGCAATAGCAAGCCATATCCATCATCTTCTCAGCAACAGACAGAGAATTCTGAACAAAACACTTCTAATTTAGCCAATGTAGTCTCTGATCTGTCAAAGGCCACTTTCAGCTTCATGAATGAAACAAGATCCTCCATTAGAAATTTGGAGGCACAAGTGGGCCAACTGAGTAAGCAAGTCATTGAAACTCCTCCCATTATTCTCCCAAGCAATACAGAAGAGAATCCAAAAGGAGAGTGCAAAGCCATTGACATAGTCAATATGGCCGAATGCACAAGGGAGGAGGAAGACGAAAATCCTAGTGAGGAAGACCTCCTGGGACGTCCCTCAAGCAAGAAGGAGTTTCCTATTAAGGATCCAAAGGAATCTGAGGCTCATATAGAGACCATAGAGATTCCATTAAACCTCCTTCTGCCATTCATGAGCTCTGAAGACTATTCTTCCTCTGAAGAGGATGAAGATGTAACTGGAAAGCAAGTTGCTCAATATTTAGGAGCTATCATGAAGCTGAATGCCAAGTTGTTTGGTAATGAGACTTGGGAAAGTGAACCTCCCTTGCTCATTAATGAACTGGATACTTGGATTCAGAAAATTCTACCTCAAAAGAAACAAGATCATGGCAAGTTCTTAATACCTTGTACCATAGGCACCATGATCTTTGAAAAAGCTCTGTGTGATCTGGGGTCAGGGATAAATCTAATGCCACTCTCTGTAATGGAGAAGCTGGGAATCATTGAGGTACAACCTGCCTTGTTCTCATTACAACTGGCAGACAAGTCATTGAGACAAGCTTATGGATTAGTAGAGGACGTGCTAGTAAAGGTTGAAGGCCTTTACATCCCTGCTGATTTCATAATCTTAGACACTAGGAAGGAAGAGGATGATTGCATCATCCTTGGAAGACCTTTCCTAGCCACAGCAGGAGCTGTGATAGATGTCAACAGAGGAGAATTAGTCCTTCAATTGAATGGGGAATACCTTATGTTTAAGGCACATGGCTATCCCTCTGTGACAGAAGAGAGTAAGCATGAAGAGCTTCTCTCAGTTCAGAGTCAAGAAAAGCCCACACAGTCAAACTCTAAGTTTGGTGTTGTGAGGCCACAACCAAACTCTAAGTTTGGTGTTAAGATCCCATATCCAAACTCTAAGTTTGGTGTGGACAACTATACAACATTGACCTAATCACCTTGTGGCTCCATGAGAGCCACTGTCAAGCTATTGACATTAAAGAAGCGCTTGTTGGGAGGCAACCCAATTTTATTTATCTAATTTTATTTTATTCTATTTTATTGTTATTTTGTGTTTTATTAGGTACATGATCATGAGGAGTCACGAAAAAAATCAAAAAAATTAAAAACAGAGTCAAAAACAGAAGAAAAAATTTTTTACCCTAGAGGACGCACAGACTGGCGTTCAACGCCAGTAAGATGCATCTGGCTGGCGTTCAACGCCAGAACAGAGCACCATTCTGGCGCTGAACGCCAGAAACAAGCAACATCCTGGCGTTGAACGCCAGGAATGTGCCTAGAGGAGAAAAGCTGGCGCTGAACGCCAGTAACAAGCATGAAACTGGCGTTCAACGCCAGAAACATGCATTACATGGGCGTTGAACGCCCAGAACATGCACCAATGGGCGTTTGAACGCCAGAATGATGCATGAAGGCATTTTACATGCCTATATGGTGAAGGAATGGTATTTCTTTACACCTCAGGATCCTGTGGACCCCACAGGATCACCTCAGGATCTGTGGACCCCACAGGATCCCCACCTACCATATTCCCACCTTACCTTTTAATCCTAATCACACTCTCCTAATCCTAAATCTCATTCTCCCTCTTCCCCATGTCACACTTCCCAACACCCATCACCAATCACCTCAACTCCTCTTCCCAATTACCCCATTCACCATTCACATCACCCCACTCTTCCCCATAAACCCCACCTACCTTCATAAAATTCAAATTCAATTTCCCACCCATTCCTACCCAAATTGGCCGAACAACCACCCTCCCCTCTCCCTATAAATACCCTTCCCTTCTACTTCATTTTCACACAACACAACCCCTTCTTCTCCCACATAGCCGAACCTCCTTCTCTCCCTCTCTACCATAATTTCTTCTTCTTCTTCTACTCTTCTTTTCTTTTTTTGCTCGAGGACGAGCAAAATTTTAAGTTTGGTGTGGTAAAAAGCATAAGTTTTTTGTTTTTCCATTACCAATGGCACCTAAGGCCGGAGTATCCTCTAGAAAAGGAAAAGGGAAGACAAAAGCTTCCACCTCCGAGTCATGGGAGATGGAAAGATTCATCTCCAAGAGCCATCAAGACCACTTCTATGATGTTGTGGCAAAGAAGAAGGTGATCCCTGAGGTCCCTTTCAAGCTCAAGAAGAATGAGTATCCGGAGATCCGACATGAAGTTCAAAGAAGAGGTTGGGAAGTCTTAACCAACCCCATGCAACAAGTCGGAAGCTTAATGGTTCAAGAGTTCTATGCCAATGCATGGATCACTAGGAACCATAACCAAGGTATGAACTCAAATCCAAAGAATTATCTCACAATGGTTAGGGGGAAATACTTGGATTTCAGTCCGGAAAATGTAAGGTTGGCATTCCACTTGCCTATGATGCAAGGTGATGAACGCCCCTACACTAGAAGGGTCAACTTTGATCAAAGGTTGGACCAAGTCCTTATGGACATTTGTGTGGAAGGAGCTCAATGGAAGAGGGACTCCAAAGGCAAGCCAGTTCAACTAAGAAGATTGGACCTCAAGCCTATAGCTAGAGGATGGTTGGAGTTCATTCAACGCTCCATCATTCCTACTAGCAACCGATCTGAAGTTACTGTAGATCGGGCCATCATGATCCATAGCATCATGATTGGAGAGGAAGTAGAAGTTCATGAGGTCATCTCCAATGAAATCTACAAAATAGCCGACAAGCCCTCACCTATGGCACGGCTAGCTTTTCCTCACCTTATTTGCCATCTATGTTACTCAGCTGGAGTTATCATAGAAGGAGATGTCTCCATTGAAGAAGACAAGCCCATCACCAAGAAAAGGATGGAGCAAGCAAGAGAAGCTCCTCACGGCCCTTAAGAAGTGCATGAGGAAGCTCATCATCAACAAATTCCTGAGATGCCTCAAGGAATGCACTTTCCTCCGAACAACTATTGGGAGCAACTCAACACCTCTTTAGAAGGATTGAGTCACAATGTGGAACAATTAAGGGTGGAACATCATGAGCACTCCATCATTCTCCAAGAAATAAGAGAAGATCAAAGAGCAATGAGGGAGGAGCAACAAAGGCAAGGAAGGGACATAGAAGAGCTAAAGAACATCATTGGTCCTTCAAGAAGAAGACGCCACTAGAGGTGGATTCATTCCTTGTTCTTTATTTCTTTCTGTTTTCGGATTTTAGTATTATGTTTATCCATGTTTTGTGTCTTTATTTCATGATCATTAGTATGTAACCATGCCTTAAAGCTATGAATAAAATCCATTACTCCTTCACCTCTCATAAAAGAAAAATGTTTTAATTCAAAAGAACAAGAAGTACATGAATTTCGAATTTATCCTTGAATTTAATTTAATTATATTAATGTGGTGACAATACTTTTTGTTTTCTGAATGAATGATTGAACAGTGCATAATTTTGATCTTGTTGTTCATGAGTGTTAAAATTGTTGGCTCTTGAAAGAATGATGAACAAAGAGAAATGTTATTGAGGATCTGAAAAATCATGAAATTGATTCTTGAAGCAAGAAAAAGCAGTGAAAAAGAAGAAGTATTCGAAAAAAAAAAAAGAGTATATAGAAAAAGAAGGAGCAGTAGAAAAAGCCAATAGCCCTTAAAACCAAAAGGCAAGGGTAAAAAGGATCCAAGGCTTTGAGCATCAATGGATAGGAGGGCCCAAGGAAATAAAATCCAGGCCTAAGCGGCTAAATCAAGCTGTCCCTAACCATGTGCTTGTGTCATGAAGGTCCAAGCAAAAAGCTTGAGACTAAGTGGTTAAAGTCGTGATCCAAGGCAAAAGAGTGTGCTTAAGAGCTCTGGACACCACTAACTGGGGACTTTAGCAAAGCTAAGTCACAATCTGAAAAGGTTCACCCAGTTATGTGTCTGTGGCATTTATGTATCCGGTGGTAATACTGGAAAACAAAATGCTTAGGGCCACGGCCAAGACTCATAAGTAGCTGTGTTCAAGAATCAACATGCTTAACTAGGAAAGTCAATAACACTATCTGAAATTCTAAGTTCCTAGAGAAGCCAATCATTCTGAACTTCAAAGGAAAAAGTGAGATGCCAAAACTGTTCAGAGGCAAAAAGCTACAAGTCCCGCTCATTTAATTATAATTAATATTCATTGAAATTTCTGAATTTATAGTATATTCTCTTCTTTTTATCCTGTTTGATTTTCAGTTGCTTGGGGACAAGCAACAATTTAAGTTTGGTGTTGTGATGAGCGGATAATTTATACGCTTTTTGGCATTGTTTTTAGGTAGTTTTTAGTAAGATCAAGCTACTTTTAGGGATGTTTTCATTAGTTTTTATGTTAAATTCACATTTCTGGACTTTACTATGAGTTTGTGTGTTTTTCTGTGATTTCAGGTAAATTCTGGCTGAAATTGAGGGACTTGAGCAAAACTCTGAAAAAGGCTGACAAAAGGACTGCTGATGCTGTTGGATTCTGACCTCCCTGCACTCGAAATGGATTTTCTGGAGCTACAGAACTCCAAATGGCGCGCTCTCAACGGCGTTGGAAAGTAGACATCCAGGGCTTTCCAGAAATATATAATAGTCCATACTTTATTCGGAATTTGACGACGTAACTTGGCGTTGAACGCCCAAAACACGTCATAACTCGGAGTTCAACTCCAAGAGAAGCCTCAGCTCGTGGATTGATCAAGCTCAGCCCAAGCATACACCAAGTGGGCCCCGGAAGTGGATTTATGCATCAATTACTTACTCATGTAAACCCTAGGAGCTAGTTTATTATAAATAGAACATTTAACTAATGTATTTGACATCTTTTGATCACTTTAGATCTTAGGATCAGATCTTTGAACGCATAGTTCTTAGACCATGGGGGCTGGCCATTCGGCCATGCCTGAACCTTTTGCTTATGTATTTTTAACGGTGGAGTTTCTGCACACCATAGATTAAGGGTGTGGAGCTCTGCTGTACCTCAAGTATTAATGCAATTCTATTTTCTTTTATTCAAATCTCTCTTATTCTTATTCCAAGATATTCATTCGCACCCAAGAACATGATGAATGTGATGATTAGATAACCCTCATTATCATTCTCACTTATGAACGCGTGTGATTGACAACCACTTCCGTTCTACATGCAACCGAGCTTGAATGTGTATCTCTTAGATTCCCCAACAGAATCTTCGTGGTATAAGCTAGATAGATGGCGGCATTTATGAGGATCCGGAAAGTCTCACCTTGTCTGTGGTATTCCGAGTAGGATCCTGGGAATCCGGAAAGTCTAACCTTGTCTGTGGTATTCCGAGTAGGATTCCGGTAATGAATGACTGTGACATGCTTCAGACTCGCAAGTGCTGGGCGTGATGACAAACGCAAAAGAATCAAGGGATTCTATTCCAGTAGGCGCGGGAACCAACCAGTGATTAGCCGTGCTGTGACAGAGCGCGTGAGCGTAGTTTTCACTGCGAGGATGGGATGTAGCCTTCGGCCAGGTGATGCCTCCAGACGATTAGCCATGCGAGTGACAGCCGCAGAGGACCATTTTCCCGAAAGGATTGAAAGTAGCCATCGTCGAACGGTGAACCCCTATACACAGCTTGCCATGGAAAGGAGTAAGAAGGATTGAGTTGAAGCAGTAGGAGAGCAGGCGTTCTTGAGCCATACAATATCTCCATTTGCTTATCTGAAATTCCCACCAATGAATCTGCATAAGTATTCTATCCCTTTTATTATTTCTATTTTATTATTTCTATTTTCGAAACCATAAACAAATTTAATCTGCCTGACTGAGATTTACAAGGTGACCATAGCTTGCTTCATACCAACAATCTCTGTGGGATCGACCCTTACTCACGTAAGGTTTATTACTTGGACGACCCAGTACACTTGCTGGTTAGTTGAACGGAGTTGTGAATTTAACCAGTGCCATAAGAAGCTTTCATCTCAAAATAGTTAGAACATGGATCACAATTTCATCCACCACGGACGTAAGCAGCCTCACACAGGCAGAAGATGAGATGAGGGAAGGCTAATCTAGCAGAAGTGGAGGCCTTCGCAGCGATGTTGTACAACTCCAGAGGGATCACACGATGCACCTCCACCTCATTACCGAGAATGATGCAGTGAATCATCACAACTCAGTTAATAGTAACCTCAGACTGGTTACTCATAGGGATGATAGAGCGCTGAATGAACTCCAACAACCCCCTAGCAACCGGCTTTAGATCATGCCTTCCCAGCTGGTATGGCTGATCTCTAGCATCCCTCCTCTACTATGGTCCAGGGAGGCATATATCAGAGAGGATCTGGTCCATCCTCTGATCACGATTGAGCCTGTGGTAGTAAGAGTGAGGGTCATCTCTGGATGGTGGCAGCTGAAGTATCTCTCTCACACTCTTCATACTGAACTCTCGGATCCTTCCTCGGACCATTGTACGCTAGGTCTTAAACTCAGCGTTCACATCCTTAACATGTTTGTAGGTCACCTAGGCATTTGCATAGAACTCTTTGAACATCAGAGTACCTACATTAGTCACAGAGTTGCACAAGAATTCCCATGCCTCTTCTAAATCTTGGTGCGCGAGATTAGAACTTGCACAACTAAACCGGCAAGTGCACCGGATCGTCTAAGTAATACCTCAGGTGAGTGAGGGTCAATCGCACGAGGATTGTTGGATTGAGCAAGCTGTGGTTATCTTGTAGATCTTAGTTAGGCGAATAGAAAGATAATTGTTGTTGTTGTAGGCTCATAAACAAAACAATAAAGAAAGCAATATGGAATTGGTGTAGAAACAATGATGGAAAGTCAGTTAAGGGAGATGCTTGTTCTTCTGGATTAATACTTCTTACTGACTACTTTAACAATGAGTGATTCATTTAATGGCAAGGCTGTAAGTGATTAAAGCCAGGGCTAGTGGTCATTAATCTCCTCTGATCCATATCAAATGCCGGTGCTATTGGTCATCCAATCTGAACGAGGGTGAAGCTCACGTAATTCAATCTCTGGTGATCCTACTCAAAACGCCACAGACAAGGTCAGATCTTTCAGATCGGAGAATGATGCTCTGTATTCTAGTCTAAATGCCACAGAGACCTCAATTACCCATGACTAACAAGATTTTATGTCACGTATCACAATTAGCCCAGATAACTTGTTGGAACCTGTGATGTATTCTCAAACTGTAGCTCAATACTATCTGGCTAAGGCTTCGCAAGAGCTCATATAGAATAAGGGGTCATACTCTCATTCTACCAAAATTCATAAAGATGAAAAATGACAATACATCATAGAATGGAATTAAACATATATTAAAGTAGAAAAGTAATGATATTAATACATAGGAATGAGCAGAGCTCCTGTCCTTAACTCAAGAGGTTTAGTTGCTCATACTTTACAGAAATAATGCGTGATAAGTTTGGAGAAGCTTAAGATCTTAAACATGGATGATCTTCTCCTATATATACTAATCTAATAATTAAAAATTAAAAAAATGAGATAAATCAAGCAAAAAGGTGCGAAAATCCACTTCTGGATCCACTTGGTGAGTGTTTGGGATGAGCTTGGCGTCCAACTTGGATGAGTAGGAAATGCCCACTACGGGGAATCTACGCTGCCTTAAGCTCCCTTGGTGGTGTTGAACACCAGTTTTGGGCGTTCAACGCTGGCCTTGGTCCTTCTTGAGCGTTGAACGCCAGAAAGGATGTAAGTTGGGCATTCAAGGCCCATTTTAGGCAGTCATTTCCAATAAAAAATATAAATTATTATATATTGCTGAATAACTCTGGAAGTTAGCTTTCTAATGTCGTTGTGAGAACGTCAATTGGACCTTTGTAGCTCAAGATATGCTCGTTGGAATGCACAGAGGTCAGGATTTGACAGTATCTGCTGTCCTTTCTTTGTCTCTGAATCAGACTTTACCAAAACTTGCCAATTTCACCCAAAAATTACCTAAAATCATAATAAAAATACAAAAACTCAAAATAGTATACAAAAGGTGAATTTTGCACTAAAACTTAATAAAATATAACTAAAAACATACTAGAAATGATATGAAAAATGGTATAAGATGCTCCGTCATTATAACACCAAATTTAAACTGTTCCTTGTCCTCAAGCAACTACAAACAATATAGGACAAACGGAAGAGAAAAATACAATAGGTCTCAGAGTTGTCAATGAAGCTCAGTTCCAAATATTGAATGGGACTATTAGCTCTTTACTTCTGAACAGTTTTGGCATATCACTTTCCTTTGAAGCTCAGAAATATTGACATCCATTCGAACTAGAATCCAGATGATATTATTGATTCTCTTCTTTTAGCTTTTCTTGATTCTTGAACACAGCTTCTTTTTGTGCTTTGTACCTTTTTTAGCCTAGCCGTGACTCTAAGCGTTTTGTTTTCAAGTATTACCACCAGATATATAAACGCCACAGGCACTTAACTGGGGGAACCCTTTGGATTCGAATTTAGCTTTGCTTAAATTTCCAAATAGTGGTGCCCGAAATTCTTAAGCATACTCTTTAGCTTTGAGATCACAACTTTAACTGCTCAGTCTCAAGCTTTTTACTTGACACCTTCACACCACAAGCATTTAGTTAGGGATAGCAACTTATTTGAGCTTTATAGGCCAATTTTGACCTTCCTAACCATTGATGCTCAAAGCCTTGGATCCTTGCTCTTATCTTTTTCTTTTGAGCGTTTTATTTTTCTTTTTCTTTTATTATATATATATATATATATTAGCTACTTTTTCTTGCTTCAAGAATCAATATTTTTTATTTTTCAGAGAATCAATAATACTTCTCTAAATTCACTGTTCTTTGAGAGCCAATATACTTAACCTCAATATCAAATATGCACAGTTAATTCATACATTCAGAAAATAAATGCAAGGCCACCACTTTTTGAAATAAAAGGAACAACTTATGATCAACTTAAGACTTCTTGTATTTTGCTGCTTCTTAAAAAAAATGAGATTTTATTCAAGTTCAATGGAATGATAAGTGGAACATCTCAAATTTAACTGACAAAATTAAAAATTAACTACTAGAAAATGGGAAATCCTACTAGTGATCATGCAATCTTAGAATTGAAAAACTGGAAATAAAGTGTTGAAATAGGAACTTGATAGGGGATGAAAACTCAACCACCTTAATCATGGTGGTCACTGCTCTCTCTAAAAGATGTTTTCTGGTGCTTCAGCTCTTTTGATTCTCGCCCTTACTTCTCTTGCTCTTCAGCCAGCTTATGAAGTATGTGAGACTGGTCCTTTTGCTCCTCTTTTAGTTAGTTCACGGTGGATTTCAACTACTCAATAGATGCTGCCAGTTGAGTCCAATATTCCATCATAGGGACACTCTGTTCTTGATCATGCTCAGGCATCTTCCTCTTAGAAGGGTCGACTGATTGCTTAATCTTGTCGGGTGCTGGTCCCCTGGTGTGCTCTATGCTCTCTTTGGTGATTGGGTTGTCCACTATTATGCATGTGTCTCTGTCAATCAAGACTCTTGCCTCACCACACAAGCGAGAGATGAGGAATGGAAAAGCCAGCTTAGCTTGAGTTGAGGTCTTATTTGCGAATTCATACATCTCACGGGGGATTAGTTGGTGAACTTTCACTTCATTGTCCATCATGATGCAATAGATCATCACAGCTCGCCTCACAGTAACTTCATAACGGTTGCTAGTGGAGAGTACAAAATGCCCAATAAAGTCCAGCCATTCTCTAGCAACCGGCTTGAGATCCATTCTCCTCAGTTGGTTTGGTTGACCTTTGTTGTCGTTTATCCACTGAGTTCCGGGCAGACATATGTCCTTAAGGACTTAATCTAGCCTCGAATTAGCTTGTACTCTCCTATTAAAAGAGTCAGGGTCATCCTTTTGTGGGGGGTAATTTAAAATCTCCCTCCCTTTATCCATATTGAAATACAGAGTCTTTCCTCGGACCATGGTGTGCCATAGGTTGAATCCCGGCCCTTATTTCTTTTGTTTGTCCGTCATCTACAGATTTGCATAAAACTCTCGGACTCTTACTATTCCAATATTGGTTGTAGGGTTGGCCAGAATTTTCCAACCCCTCATCCGAATTTGTTCTTGAATTGTTGGGTATTCATCATCTTTTAATTCAAACTTGACTTTCAAAATTATTGTCTTCTGACATACTACATTATAGTAGTGTTCTTCATGAAGCTTGGAATAGAATCTGTAAGGTTTATAGGCAACTGTTGGTGGAGCACTTTCTTTCTTGTTCCTTAAGGTGGATCTTCCACTCTTTGGAGCCATGGAAGGTAAATACGTGAAAGAGTGAAGCGTTTCCACACCAAACTTAAAAGATTTGCTCATCCCGAGCAAAAAAAAAAAAGAAAGAGGAGAGGGTCGTGTATGTTAGGCAGATGAGGACGTGTGGGGGAGAGAGAAATTCGAATGTGTGTTTAAAGGATGGGGGGTGGGGTCTTCAAATTTAATTTTTAAAAGTAAATTGGATAAGACAATAAAGTTTTGAATTTAAAAGATACGATTAGAGATAAGGAAGATATGATTGAAAATCTTTTAAAAGTATGAGAGATTTGAAAAAGATTTGGAAAAGATTTGAAGAAGATTTGAAAAAGATTTGGTGGAATAAAATATTTTCTTAAAAAGATTTGAAATGAGAAGATATGAAAAGGATTTGATTTGAAAAGATAAGACTAGAAAAGAATTTGTTAAAAATATTTGAATTAAATGGATTTGATACGGCGGAATAGAAATTAAAATAAAGCTTCGGTGCCCCTTCCTTAGTGCTAGTCGTGTAGGATTTCTCCTCCTGAGATGGTGGATCATTAGCCTCAAGCAAAGCATCCTTGGAAGGTGATTCCATAATATCCTTAAGCTTCTCAGTTTCAAATGCCTTTTTAATAAGATGTTCAATCATATTAACTCTCGTACACCCTTCAGAGTCATCAGGGTGTTGCAAGGCCTCTAGCACATTGAGGACAATTTCCTCTTCATTGACCCTCAAAGTTAATTCACCCTTTTGAACATCAATAAGGGCTCTTCCTGTGACTAAGAAGGGTCTTCTAAGAATAGTAGAAGCATCTTTATCCTCTTCCATATCCAATATCACAAAATCAGCAGGAAAGATGAGAAGGCCTTACTTTTACAAGCAAATTCTCAACAACCTCAAAAGGATACTTAATAGAACGGTTAGCAAGTTGAAGAGAAATACGAGTAGGTTTTACCTCTTTGATTTGGAGCTTTTTCATTAATGAAAGAGGCATGAGGTTGATGCTAGCTCCAATATCACATAAAGCTCTCTAAATAGTGGTATCTCCAATGGTACAAGGAATTAGAAAGCTCCTCAGATCCTGCAACTTATTTGGGAGATTTTTTTGGATAATTGCACTGCATTCATTAGTTAGTACCACTATCTCACTTCCTTTCTGATGAGCGGATAATTTGTACGCTTTTTGGCATTGTTTTTAGTATGTTTTTAGTATGATCTAGTTAGTTTTTAGTATATTTTTATTAGTTTTTAGCTAAAATTCACTTTTCTGGACTTTACTATGAGTTTGTGTGTTTTTCTGTGATTTCAGGTATTTTCTGGCTGAAATTGAGGGACCTGAGCAAAAATCTGATTCAGAGACTGAAAAGGACTGCAGATGCTGTTGGATTCTGACCTCCCTGCACTCGAAGTGGATTTTCTGGAGCTACAGAAGCCAAATTGGCGCGCTCTCAATGGCGTTGGAAAGTAGACATCCTGGGCTTTCCAGCAATATATGATAGTCCATTCTTTGCCCAAGATTTGATGGCCCAAACCGGCGTTCAAAGTCACCCTCAGAATTCCCAGCGTTAAACGCTGGAACTGGCACAAGAATGGGAGTTAAACGCCCAAACTGGCACCAAAGCTGGCGTTTAACTCCAAGAAGAGTCTCTACACGAAAAATGCTTCATTTCTCAGCCCAAGCACACACCAAGTGGGCCCGGAAGTGGATTTTTATGTCATTTACTCATCTTTGTAATCCTTAGGCTACTAGTTCCCTATAAGTAGGACCTTTTACTATTGTATTTTCATCTTTCAATCTTAGAACCTTTTGATCATGTTTTTATGATTGAACCCTCTTTGGGAGGCTGGCCTCACGGACATGCCTAGACCTTGTTCTTATATATTTTCAACGGTGGAGCTTCTACACACCATAGATTAAGGTGTGAAGCTCTGCTGTACCTCGAGTATTAATGCAATTACTATTGTTCTTCTATTCAATTCCGCTTGTTCTTGTTCCAAGATATCACTTGTTCTTTAACTTGATGAATGTGATGATCCGTGACACTCATCATCATTCTCACCTATGAACG
This sequence comes from Arachis stenosperma, assembly GCF_014773155.1. Lineage (NCBI taxonomy): Eukaryota > Viridiplantae > Streptophyta > Magnoliopsida > Fabales > Fabaceae > Arachis > Arachis stenosperma. The sequence goes on along the minus strand of NC_080386.1, from coordinate 81,989,054 downwards.
TGTGACTGACAACCACCTCCGTTCTACCTTAGATTGGGTGAATATCTCTTGGATTCCTGATACACGATGCATGGTTGATCGCCTGACAACCGAGTGCTCGCCTGACAAACGAGCCAGCCATTCCGTGAGATCAGAGTCTTCGTGGTATAGGCAAGAACTGATGGCGGCATTCAAGAGAATCCGGAAGGTCTAACCTTGTCTGTGGTATTCTGAGTAGGATTCAATGATTGAATGACTGTGACGTGCTTCAAACTCCTGAGGGCGGGGCGTTAGTGACAGACGCAAAAGAATCACTGGATTCTATTCCGGCCTGATCGAGAATCGACAGATGGATAGCCGTGCCGTGACAGGGTGCGTTGAACATTTCCACTGAGAGGATGGGAGGTAGCCACTGACAACGGTGAAACCCTTGCATAAGCTTGCCATGGAAAGGAGTAAGAAGGATTGGATGAAGACAGTAGGAAAGCAGAGAGACGGAAGGGACCAAGCATCTTCATACGCTTATCTGAAGCTCTCACCAATGATATACATAAGTATCTCTATCTTTATCCTTATGTTTCATTCATCATCTATACCCATTTGAGTCTGCCTGACTAAGATTTACAAGGTGACCATAGCTTGCTTCATACCAACAATCTCCGTGGGATCGACCCTTACTCGCGTAAGGTTTATTACTTGGACGACCCATTGCACTTGCTGGTTAGTTGTGCGGAGTTGTAGTGATCACAATTTCGCCCACCAAGTTTTTGGCGCCGTTGCCGGGGATTGTTTCGAGTATGGACAACTGACGGTTCATCTTGTTGCTTAGATTAGGTATTTTTTTTCAGAGTTCTTAAGAATGAGTTCTAGAGTTTCATGATGATCTGTTGAAGTCTGGCTGGCTGAGAAGCCATGTCTAATCTTATTGGACCGAGGTTTCAACTTATCATCACAAGAGCTTGTTGATTTCTATCAATCTTGCTATTGGAGCAATGATCTGCTAAGGCTTGGCTGGCCATTGGCCATGTCTAGTATTTTGGACCGAAGCTTTCTTTGAAAGCTTGGCTGGCTGTAAAGCCATGTCTAATTCCTGGACCGGAGTCTTAGACTAGCATTGCAATGATTCCTGGAATTCAAATTAAGAATTCTGAAACCTTTATTTTCTATTTCCATATAACTTTCGAAAAATTCAAAAAAAAAAAAAATTTTCAAAATCATAAAAACCAAAAATATTTTATGTTTCTTGTTTGAGTCTAGTATCTAATTTTAAGATTGGTGTCTTGCATGCATTGTTTATTTGATCTTGGTTCTATTTTCAAGTCAATAGTACAGGGAACTGAAGATTCAGAACATGCAGCAGAGGAATTACACAGAAAAAAACTAGGCGTTCAAAACGCCCAGTGAAGAAGGACAGACTGGTGTTTAAACGCCAGCCAGGGTGCCTGGTTGGGCGTTTAACACCCAAAAAGGTAGAGCATTGGGCGTTAAACGCCAGAATGTGCACCATTCTGGGCGTTTAACGCCAGGATGGCACAAAAGGGAAGATTTTGTTTTCAAATCATTTTTTTTCAAGTTTTTCAATTCAAATCTTTTTCAAATCAAATCTCTTCAATCAAATCTTTTTCAAAATCAATTTCTTTCCTTTTTCAAAGATACTTGCTGACAATTAATGATTTGATTGAACATCTCAAGTATGTTGCCTTTTCTGTTGAGAAAGGTTTAATGTTTGAATCATATCTTTTCTTGTTAGGCAAGTCATTAATTTTTAAAATCAAATCTTTTTAAAATTGTTTTCAAATCATATCTTTTCAATCATATCTTTTTAAAACCATAACTTTTCAATCAAATCTTTTTAATCACATCTTTTTCAAAATAGTTTTCAATCATATTTTTTTCAAAATCTTTTTCAAAAATCACTTGATTTCTTTCCCACTTTCAGTTTTCGAAAATTATCAATCAATGTTTCAAAATGTTTTTAAAATCTTTTTAACTTAATTTTCGAAAAATCTCTTCCTCTCTTCTCACATCCTTCTATTTATGGAGTACCACTCTTTCTCAATGCACAATTCGAACTCTATCTGATTAAGTTTGAATTCTTCTACCTCTTCCTTCTAATTTTCTTTTCCTCTGACACCTCAAGGAATCTCTATACTGTGACATAGAGGATTCCACATTTTCTTGTTCTCTTCTCTTTCATATGAGCAGGAACAAAGATAAAGGCATTCTTGTTGAAGCTGACCCTGAACCTGAAAGGACCTTGAAGCGAAAGCTAAGAGAAGCTAAGGCACAACTCTCTGTAGAAGACCTAACAGAAATCTTCAAAGAAGAAGAACCCATGGCAGCCGAAAACAACAACAATGCAAGGAAGGTGCTAGGTGACTTTACTGCACCTACTCCCGACTTCTATGGGAGAAGCATCTCTATCCCTGCCATTGGAGCAAACAACTTTGAGCTTAAGCCTCAATTAGTTTCTCTAATGCAACAGAATTGCAAGTTCCATGGACTTCCATTGGAAGATCCTCATCAGTTCTTAGCTGAATTCTTGCAAATCTGTGACACTGTCAAGACTAATGGGGTTGACCCTGAGGTCTACAGACTTATGCTATTTCCTTTTGCTGTAAGAGACAGAGCTAGGACATGGTTGGACTCACAACCTAAAGAAAGCCTGGACTCATGGGAAAAGCTAGTCAATGCCTTCTTGGCAAAGTTCTTTCCACCTCAAAAATTGAGTAAGCTTAGAGTGGAAGTCCAAACCTTCAGACAGAAGGATGGAGAATCCCTCTATGAAGCTTGGGAAAGATACAAACAATTGATCAGAAAATGCCCTTTTGACATGCTTTCTGAATGGAGCATCATAGGTATTTTCTATGATGGTCTCTCTGAACTATCCAAGATGTCTTTGGATAGCTCTGCTGGAGGATCTCTTCATCTGAAGAAGATGCCTACCGAAGCTCAAGAACTAATTGAAATGGTTGCAAATAACCAATTCATGTACACTTCTGAAAGGAATCCTGTGAACAATGGGACTAATCAGAAGAAAGGAGTTCTTGAGATTGATACTCTGAATGCCATTCTGGCTCAGAACAAGATATTGACTCAACAAGTCAATTTGATTTCTCAAAGTCTGTCTGGAATGCAAAATGCACCAAGCAGTACTAAGGATGCTTCATCTGAAGAAGAAGCTTATGATCCTGAGAACCCTTCAATGGAAGAGGTGAATTACATGGGAGAACCCTATGGAAACACCTATAATTCTTCATGGAGAAATCATCCAAATTTCTCATGGAAGGATCAACAGAGACCTCAACAAGGTTTCAACAACAATAATGGTGGAAGAAACAGGTTTAGCAATGGCAAGCCTTTTCCATCATCTTCTCAGCAACTGACAGAGAGTTCTAAGTAGAACACCTCTGACTTAGCAACCATGGTCTCTGATCTCATCAAAACCACTCAAAGTTTCATGACTGAAACAAGATCCTCCATTAGGAATTTGGAGGCACAAGTGGGACAGCTGAGCAAGAAAATTACTGAACTCTCTCCTAGTACTCTTCCAAGCAATACAGAAGAAAATCCAAAAGGAGAGTGCAAGGCTATCAACATGGCCGAATTTAGAGAGGAAGGAGAGGCAGTAAACGCCACTAAGGAAGACCTCAATGGGCGTGCACTGACCTCCACTGAGTTCCTCAATAAGGAACCATGGGAATCTGAGGCTCAAAATGAGACCATAGAGATTCCATTGGACTTGCTTCTGCCTTTCATGAGCTCTGATGAGTATTCCTCCTCTGAAGAGGATGAGTATGTCACTAAAGAGCAAGTTGCTAAATACCTTGGAGCAATCATGAAGCTAAATGACAAGTTATTTGGAAATGAGACTTGGGAGAACAAACCTCCTTTGCTCACCAAAGAATTGGATGACTTGTCTAGGCAGAAATTACCTCAAAAGAGACAAGATCCTGGGAAGTTTTCAATACCTTGTACCATAGGCACCATGACCTTCAAGAAGGCTCTGTGTGACTTAGGGTCAAGTGTAAACCTCATGCCTCTCTCTGTAATGGAGAAGCTAGGGATCTTTGAGGTACAAGCTGCAAGAATCTCACTAGAGATGGCAGACAATTCAAGAAAACAAGCTTATGGACTTGTAGAGGATGTTTTGGTAAAGATTGAAGACCATTACATCCCTACTGATTTCATAGTCCTAGAGACTGGGAAGTGCATGGATGAATCTATCATCCTTGGCAGACCCTTCCTAGCCACAGCAAAGGCTATGATTGATGTTGATGGAGGTGAACTGATCATTCAAGTGAATGAAGACTCCTTTGTGTTTAAGGCTCAAGGATATCCCTCTGTCACCATGGAGAGGAAGCATGAAGAGCTTCTCTCAAGACAGAGTCAAGCAGAGCCCCCACAGTCAAACTCTAAGTTTGGTGTTGGGAGGCCACAACCAAACTCTAAGTTTGGTGTTGAACCCCCACATTCAAACTCTAAGTTTGGTGTTGGGAGGTTCCAACATTGTTCTGAGAAAATGTGAGGCTCCATGAGAGCCCTCTGTCAAGCTACTGACATTAAAGAAGCGCTTGTTGGGAGGCAACCCAATGTTATATTTTATCTATTTTCCTTTGTTATTTTATGTTTTATGTAGGTTGATGATCATGAGAAGTCACAAAATCAATTGAAAAAGCAAAAACAGAATGAAAAACAGGAAGAAAAACATCACACCCTGGAGGAAGAACCTACTGGCGTTTAAACGCCAGTAAGGCTAGCAGATGGGCGTTTAACGCCCAGTCTGGCACCATTCTGAGCGTTTAACGCCAGAAAGGGGCACCAGACTGGCGTTAAACGCCAGGAAAGGGCAAGAACCTGGCGTTAAACGCCAGAAATGGGCACCAGCCCAGCGTTTAACGCCAGAATTGGCTCAAAACGCATTTTTGCATGCCATTTGGTGCAGGGATGACTTTTCCTTGACACCTCAGGATCTGTGGACCCCACAGGATCCCCACCAACCCCACTACCTTCTCTCTTCTTCACCCATTCACCAATCACCTCAATACCTCTTTCCCAAAAACCCTTCACCTATCAAATCCCATCCTTCTCTTCACCACTCACATCCATCCTTCATAAAACCCCACCTACCTCACCCTTCAAATTCAAACCACTTTCCCTCCCAAACCCACCCATACATGACCAAACCATGCGCCCCCCTCTCCTATATAAACCCTTCTTCACTCCTTCATTTTCACACAACCTAAACACCACTTCTCCCCCTCTTTGGCCGAACACAAAGTCATTCCCTTTTTCCTCATTTCTTCTTCTTCTACTCTCTTCTTTCTTCTTTTGCTCGAGGACGAGCAAACCTTTTAAGTTTGGTGTGGTAAAAGCGTTGCTTTTCGTTTCTCCATAACCATTTATGGCATCCAAGGCCGGAGAAACCTCTAGAAAAAGGAAAGGGAAGGCAAAAGCTTCCACCTCCGAGTCATGGGAGATGGAGAGATTCATCTCAAGGGTGCATCAAGACCACTTCTATGAAGTTGTGGCCTTGAAGAAGGTGATCCCCGAGGTCCCTTTTTCACTCAAAAAGAGTGAATATCCAGAGATCCGACATGAGATCCGAAGAAGAGGTTGGGAAGTTCTCACCAACCCCATTCAACAAGTCGGAATCTTAATGGTTCAAGAGTTCTATGCCAATGCATGGATCACCAAGAACCATGATCAAAGTGTGAACCCGGATCCAAATAATTGGCTTACTATGGTTCGGGGGAAATACTTGGATTTTAGTCCGGAAAATGTAAGGTTGGCATTCAACTTGCCTATGATGCAAGGAGATGAACATCCTTACACTAGAAGGGTCAACTTTGATCAAAGGTTGGACCAAGTCCTCACTGACATTTGTGAAGAGGGCGCCCAATGGAAGAGAGATTCAAGAGGGAAGCCAGTTCAACTAAGAAGGCATGACCTCAAGCCCGTGGCTAGAGGATGGTTGGAGTTTATCCAACGCTCAATCATTCCCACTAGCAACCGGTCCAAAGTTACTCTAGACCGGGCCATCATGATTCATAGCATCATGATTGGAGAAGAAGTGGAAGTTCATGAGGTTATAGCCCAAGAACTTTATAAGGTGGCGGACAAGTCCTCTACCTTGGCAAGGTTAGCCTTCCCTCATCTCATTTGTCACCTCTGTTATTCAGTTGGAGTTGACATAGAGGGAGACATCCCCATTGATGAGGACAAGCTCATTACTAAGAAGAGGATGGAGCAAACAAGAGACCCCACTCATCACGAGATCCCTGAGATTCCTCAAGGGATGCACTTTCCTCCACGAGACTATTGGGAGCAACTGAACACCTCCCTAGGAGAATTGAGTTCCAATATGGGACAACTAAGGGTGGAGCACCAAGAACACTCCATTCTCCTCCATGAAATTAGAGAAGATCAAAGAATCATGAGAGAGGAGCAACAAAGACAAGGAAGAGACATTGAGGAGCTCAAGCACTCCATAAGACCTTCAAGAGGAAGAACAAGCCGCCATCACTAAGGTGGACCCGTTCTTTAATCTCCTTGTTCTTTATTTTTCTGTTTTTCGAAAATTATGCTTTATGTTTATCCATGTTTGTGTCTTATGATCATTAGTGTCTATGCCTTAAAGTTATGAATGTCCATTGAATCCATCACCTTTCTTAAATAAACAATGTTCTTAATTGAAAAAAGATAAGAATTGCATGAATTTTGAATTTTACACTACTAGAAAACAGCAGATTACAGACGGATTTTTCCGACAGAATTTTACTGTCGAAAATACCGACGGATTTTCGACAGATTTTTCGTCGGTAAAAAATAAAAAAAATTTCACAAAATTTACCGACAGATTTTAACATCCCTCGGTAACACTGTCGATAAAATTGAAAATAAAATTTGAAACTATCACCAATAACAAAATCCCTCTGTAACATCTAATAAATCCCTCGCTAATTTAAAATAAGTTAAACCCTTATGAACACACCATGATGAAACTTCATTCAACACAAATCACTGTTCATCTTCTCCTATCCTTCCTTTAAGCTTGCTCTTCTCATCTCTCTTTGATTCGAGTTGAAAATAGGGCAAGTGTGACTTCTCCGTCGTTTCTGCTTTGTCGCCACACGCGTCGCACGAGCTCCTTCTGTCACTGCTCGCTTGCACGAGCTCCCTCCGCCGCCGCTCGCTCGCATAAGCTCCCTCCTCTGCTGCTCGCGTTGCACGAGCTTCCTCTGCCGCCTCTCAGCTTATGTCTCTCTCTGTCTCGCGCCATCCATCCTCGCCGTTCACAGCCTCATCGAGTCATCGTGTCACCAGATCTGAAACCTACATGTACCTCTTTATCTATTTTAGATTCTGGAATTGCTATTAAGCTATATTTTTTTGTTGAATTCAAATGTTCATACGTTATTGTTGCATCTAAAACTCGATCTGTTCCACTTTTGTTTTATGGTTTAGTTTTTTGTTCTTGAATCTTCTTCAAGGTTCGAATTTGGTTTTGAAAGTAGCTCCATTAATTGTTATGGCTAAAAGTTTTGCATTGAAGATAATGTATTGTGCCTTCTGCAGTTCTGCTTTTGAGGTAAGATGGAGAGATTACCATAGTCTTAAATTGGAAAAAGGAATTGGAAGATTTGTTGTTTGAATTTTACATTTGAAGGAACTATAAATACCAGTTCATGAAATGCAATATGCTAAGTACATAGATTGAAATTACTCTGTGACTAATTAGAATGAGATTAACAGCAATAATTTTGTGCCCTATCAATATCGTAAACCATCTCATAAATCTGATTACTCTGGCAAATATCAGTTGATGTTAATAAACTGTGTTCTTTGTTTCAGCTTGCTCTAGGTGCTGTAAATTCAGAGGTTCTTCTTGGAAGGTATTAGCTTTAAAATATTTACATGATTTTCATATGCAGTAATGTGCTATTTTTCAGGCCTATTTGTTAATTAGTCTCAATGGATAATTAGATAGATATATGTGCTCAATGTTGTGTTTGTGTAGACGAGGTGTTTGATCTAATGACTGAACTACTTTTTGAAATAGGTGTTTGATCTAATGACTGAACTGATTTCATTATCCCTAGCCCTAGCCTTGTCCCTTCCCTGTTGTTGCTGCAGAGAACTGAGTTTCTAAATTCTAAGGTATGAATTTTGTATATTCCTATAATTTGTGAAATCTGAAACATAACAATTTCTATGATTGTGATATAGAATAAATTCGTTTATGAACTATATATCTGAATTGCTGAGATTTTTTATCTGGAATTTGCATGCATGTTCTTGTTCCTTCCTGTTCTTGTTATGACTGGTGATTTAGGTCATAAACACACTAAAGAGTGATCAAACAAACCACCATGACTTAACCTCACCCATTCACAGGTGTGAGGGAGTGGAAAACAAAAATCAGCTTCTTATTGTTCTCAACATGAACAAGGTTAGTATATTAGTTATGAGTAATGAGCAGCTTAGAATAGATTAGATTAGTAGTAAGTGGTGATGCAATGAATGCAGATTAATTAATTAATTGCAATGCATTTGTACAGGAGAAGGTGCACTTTTTGGCTTGCTAAGAGGCATCTTTCAGAACTCATTACTAACTGGTCTATATATGATAATAAGGTGCTTATATTGAATGTATCAAATTTGAACTAAGTTTTATGATCTTACATTCTTCAGTGCTTAGTAAACAGTTTTACAATTATTTATTTCTTACCAAAGTTTCTTTTTCGGCTATTAATAAGATATATGTCTACATGTGTTGAAGAATAGCTAAATTGATTTAGTGTTCAATAAGAACAGCTACTGTGACTATTTGAGCCTCAGAGGGTCGAAGAGGACCCAATTTGATTGAGGTAATGCAAGAGAGAAACTTTTGGATTCTATTGAAGATCTGAAACTGGACTCAATTGTACTGGGAAGCAGGGGACTTAGCACAATCCGAAGGTGTGTATTTATTTATTTATTTATTTATTTTTGGGTACAATTCCCTATTTTGAGTACAATTCCCTGTTTCTGATTTATGCCATATATACAGTTATGTCGTGGAGTAGTTATCCCACCTTAGGTGGTAACATTAACCCTTTATCTTTTGGGTCTTATTACAAGTAACAGAAGAAGCTCAATCTGTAGATGCTAGCTAGTGCACTATCAGTGTCATTGTGCCAAATACTTGGTGTGAGTTTGTTTTGACAAATGATAGTTGACTTATAGATCACAATGATTATTTTTCTGTTTAATCTTCGTTACCAATAATTTAAGAATCGATATCAAACTTGTAATATCTACGTGAATGACTAATCTTCTTGTAGGAAGATGTATGTATAACCTTTGATAATTATTAATATATAAAAAGAATTAAATTTTGAATACTAAAGTTCTAGACTTCCAGTACTTTGTACTGGAACAAGATTTAGTGGTTTATATGTAGAATGTAGAATTGTTCGAGCATGGCGACGAGGCTGTGGTTGTCACCTTGAGGATGATGCCATGGGAATTACGTTCCACAGAGCTTTGTGTTGTTAATTAGTGTGTCTATCTCTTTTTTATAATGCAGTAGTTTATTCATGATTATTCCCCAGTTTTCATGGCTCTTTTGTACAAATACAAGTGTTTCATTTGAATCGCTTTCCTTGTAATTATCTTCCACTATTTTTATTCTATAATGCCTTAAAGATATGCATTTTCAATGCATGATCATGAATAAGGTAAATAAGTATCTAAATATTGATTTCCATGAGTAAATTATCTTCCACTAATAACATTTGACTAATTTAATATTTTAATCTGACACTGAGCTAAAATCAAGTTGAGTAATTTTTATATGGTACACCTTTCAACAGCTATTGGTTTTAGCATTGGATTCAAATGGATTGATTCAACAATGGGGGTTTATACTTAATCAAATCTGTTTTGCACATTATTGCTATTTATTACTGTTGTAGAAGTGTTTGATTTGCCTTTGCCCCAAAATTTAAATTCTCTTGTTTTGCTGTTGCCCGTGAGATGAACTGAATGAAAATCTTGGTGCAGGTTTAGCATTTTCTACCATGAAAGAGAAATTAGCTGAAGCCTTTTTAGAATATGGCAATGTCCTAAATGGTATGTTCTTCATTTCAGTTTCTATATCCCGGTGTGAAGAGTGTTCCATAATGTCACCAGCTGAGAAAGGGAGGATAGTTGATCCTGTACTGTATTCAGAACTGGCTGGAGAGTCTTCATACAGATCCATTTGCCTGAATCATATTAAAAAAATATTAGTCTTCTTGTTAAGCATACAGGAAATTATATTTTTGAAGTACCTCCAACATGGCTGGCCTCCCTCATTACTACTCAAGTCTTCAACCATATTTTTAAGATCAGCAAGCTTTAAACCATTCAATTGCTTTTGTACTTACAATGTTAAATAACTGTCTTAGGTTCTTGGATCTTAAATTGCGTTAATTTAACACGGGTGAATATTTTATTAGATGGCAAGGCTGCTGCAGCAGAGAAGAAAAATTCCAAGGATGAAACATCTTCGAAAGATTCACAGGGGCTGCTGCATGCCCCATTTTTCACTTCTTTCTAATTGTGGCACTTGAAAGTGCTTGGAATTGGAACTAGCTGTGTGAGATCTTGTATTTCGCTGACAAGTCAGAGGTACCGTTTTGTTTTTTCACAAGTTTCCTTCTTCAAATTGAACTCAAGGTTTGGTTTTATTGGTGTTTCGCTGACAACTTGCCAGATCTAACTTGCCAACTTTTTCTATTTCTTTCAGCCTATGATGCCACCTTATGCAGCACTTTATTCACCTGGAGGGGTTTATACTCATCCTGCCATTCCTATTGTAAGTCTAGTTACTTTCATGTAATTTATTTCATGGTTTATAAAAAATTGGAGCTTGTTTTGTTCATTGCCCATGAATGTTTGGCTTCTACTGTAATGATATCAATCAATAGTTCACAATAGGATAAGAGAAACTAATATACTGAAATGTCAAATGTGTTTCCTTTGATCATGTTTGTGTACCTAGATAATTCAAATATTTATATTCATTTATTTTATTATCATAAAAGCTTTTCAGGGGCTTAATTATATATGCTTTTTTTTTTTGGTGTTGTAATTATTTAGGCTTTATTGGTTGGAATTATGTCTTATGTTCTTGTGAATTATATATTTCTAAAACATAGGGGTCATATCCACACGGACAAGGAGTTCCATCTTCACCTGCTATAAGCTATGATGTTTTCTGAGATCAGTTCCTAATTTAGGCATAGAATGATATTAGTGATGGCAACACTGTGGGGGTGAGAACTTGCTTGCAATTAGTAATTTTTTTCATGCATTTGGTTGATCATGTTGCCAATGGTTTATTTTTCTTTTTAAATTGATTTCACAAAATTAAAGATTAAATTATGATATTTTCTGTCTTATGTTCAGGCTAATCAATTCACATATGATTGTGTTTTTATATTTTTCATCCATTTGATTTATTTCTGTACTTTGTTTTCAGAAATTCTATATTGAAGCTATGAAAACTGAAAAGATTATATGACACTTGCATCTGGAGATTAGTGATACTGGTATGCCACTTGTCTCCATTGGCATTCTTGTTGGTTGTGAGAATTTCATGCATATGTTTTGGTTGCTGCTGCTAGTTCTCGTAATCCTACTCTAGCTAGTGCTTTGACTAGGCTACAGAGGTGTGTATTTAATGGCAGCTGGGAGGTATATATCTCCTGTGGTTTCCCTTTTGTTACCTGTTTATTACCCCTCAAATTTGACTTTATTTTCTAAATGGTATTGTACATTTGTATTAACATCATGAAAAAGAATGATTTATTTTTATAGCTTAGTGTTGGTTGGCCTTCCCAAATTATTAGTCTGATACTCTGATTCAATTCTATGAATCTTCACTAAATGATTATTCATTTTGTTGTGTAACTTAAATATTCTTGTTAAATGGATATGCAGATTCGAATTCTTGCTGCTCAGGCTCTTACAACAATGGCAATCAGATCTGGTGAACCTTTCAGGTTATAGATTTATGAGTTTCTGCACACTTTGGCACAAGGTGGTCTGCAGTCACAGTTCTCAGACATACATCTCAGCAATGGAGCAGATAAAGGAGATAGCGGTACAAGCCTTGGAGTTTTATTAAGTCCAATGATAAAAGTTTTGGATGAGATGTACAGAGTGCAAGATGATTTGATCAAGTGAGAACCATATCTTAATTTTGTGCTTGCTTCAGTTTTACTGATGCTGATTAATAATGCTTTTGAACTGTGGTTTTGAATAGGGAAATACGCAATCATGACAATGCTAAGAAAGAATGGACTGATGATGAATTGAAGAAACTATATGAAACCCACGAAAGGTTGCTGGACCTTGTTTCATAGTTTTGCTATGTTCCAAGAACAAAGTAAGTATCTTCCTTTGGGTCCAATAAGATATCAATTTTCATTTTGTTGATCACTTATCTGAGTTTATTAATGATAGGGTCTATATTCTCACTTTGGGCATTTTTATTGAGGAACAAAAAAGCAAAATTTTCTTGTGAGGAAAGCAGTGATGAAGAAGAATAAGCAGCAGCAGAAAGAGCAAGTGAAGTGAATTTTGTAGATGAGATAAGTGGAATTAACACAAGACCTCCTTCACCAACTTCATCTATTGATTATTAGAGCAGCGAAAATTGTTCAAATAACTTAGGAAATTGAATAGGAGTTGCTTGCAATATAGGTCTTTTAATTTACTAGTATGAGGAAATCATTTAGAGTCCTTTGGATACTCATTAACAACTTTTAATTTACTCAATAGACTTTGTTGATGTATGTTTGTTACTTATTATTATAGTTGATGTATCAATACACTTTGTTTATATTTTTAATTATATTGACTTGCTTGTTTATAGTAATTTTTTTTAGTTTGATAATACGTTGAATTTATTTATTTTTGAAATATTATAAATATTTGAATACAAATTAGATAAAAATTTGTATTAAATTTATATTTATTTTGTATGAAAACAAGTTTATTTTGTAATTGGAAAAATAAAAAAATTCTATTTTACCTTACTAACGGATTTACAGACGGATTTTTTGTCTGTAATAAGAGTATGAGATGATTTTTCAAAGTTCAAATTACAGACAGAAAATCTGTCAGAAAATCTGTCTGTAATTACAGACGGAAAATCCGTCTGAAAATCCGTCTGTAATTACAGATGGAAAATCTGTCGAAAAATCCGTCTGTAATTACAGACGGAAAATCTGTCGGAAAATCCGTCTGTAATTACAGACGGAAAATCCGTCGGAAAATTCGTCGTTTTTGGGAAATGGATGGAGAATTTACAGAGGGAAAATCCGTCGGTAACTGGTAAAAATCTGTCTGTAATTTTCCGACGGAAAAAAATCCGTCGGTAAATAATTTCCGACGAGGCTTTTACAGAGGGACAAAATCCGTCGGTAATTTCGTCGGTAACCAAAAATCCGTCTGTAATAAAGGTTAAATCTGTCTGTAAATCTGTCTGTATTAATCCATTTTCTAGTTGTGTTATAACAGTTTAATTATTTTGATGTGGTGGCAACACTTTTGTTTTCTGAATGTATGCTTAAACAGTGCATATGTCTTTTGAATTTATGGTTCATGAATGTTGGCTCTTGAAAGAATGATGAAAAAGGAGACATGTTACTGAGGATCTGAAAAATCACAAAAATGATTCTTGAAGCAAGAAAAAGCAGTGAATACAAAAAAAAAAGAGAGAAAAAAAAAGAAGGAGAAAAACGAAAAAAAAAAAAGAGAGAAAGAAAAGAAAAGAAGAAAGAAATAAAGTTGTGATCCAAGGCAAAAAGAGTGTGCTTAAGAACCCTGGACACCTCTAGTTGGGGACTCTAGCAAAGCTGAGTCACAATCTGAAAAGGTTCACCCAATTATGTGTCTGTGGCATGTATGTATCCGGTGGTAATACTGGAAGACAGAGTGCTTTGGGCCACGGCCAAGACTCATAAAGTAGCTGTGTTCAAGAATCATCATACTTAACTAGGAGAATCAATAACACTATCCGGATTCTGAGTTCCTAAAGAAGCCAATCATTCTGAATTTCAAAGGATAGAGTGAGATGCCAAAACTGTTCAGAGGCAAAAAGCTAAAAGCCCCGCTCATCTAATTAATACTGATCTTCATAGATGTTTTTGGAATTCATTGCATGTTCTCTTCTTTTTATCTTATTTGATTTTCAGTTGCTTGGGGACAAGCAACAATTTAAGTTTGGTGTTGTGATGAGCGGATAATTTTACGCTTTTTGGCATTGTTTTTAGTATGTTTTTAGTATGATCTAGTTAGTTTTTAGTATATTTTTATTAGTTTTTAGCTAAAATTCACTTTTCTGGACTTTACTATGAGTTTGTGTGTTTTTCTGTAATTTCAGGTATTTTCTGGCTGAAATTGAGGGACCTGAGCAAAAATCTGATTCAGAGACTGAAAAGGACTGCAGATGCTGTTGGATTCTGACCTCTCTGCACTCGAAGTGGATTTTCTGGAGCTACAGAAGCCCAATTGACGCGCTCTCAACGGCGTTGGAAAGTAGACATCCTGGGCTTTCCAGCAATATATGATAGTCCATACTTTGCTCAAGATTTGATGGCCCAAACCGGCATTCAAAGTCACCCTCAGAATTCCCAGCGTTAAACGCCGGAACTGGCACAAGAATGGGAGTTAAACGCCCAAACTGGCACCAAAGCTGGCGTTTAACTCCAAGAAGAGTCTCTACACGAAAAATGCTTCATTGCTCAGCCCAAGCACACACCAAGTGGGCCCAGAAGTGGATTTTTATGTCATTTACTCATCATTGTAATCCTTAGGCTACTAGTTCCCTATAAGTAGGACCTTTTACTATTGTATTTTCATCTTTCAATCTTAGAACCTTTTGATCATGTTTTTATGATTGAACCCTCTTTGGGAGGCTGGCCTCACGGACATGCCTAGACCTTGTTCTTATGTATTTTCAACGGTGGAGCTTCTACACACCATAGATTAAGGTGTGGAGCTCTGCTGTACCTCGAGTATTAATGCAATTACTATTGTTCTTCTATTCAATTCCGCTTGTTCTTGTTCCAAGATATCACTTGTTCTTCAACTTGATGAATGTGATGATCCGTGACACTCATCATCATTCTCACCTATGAACGTGTGACTGACAACCACCTCCGTTCTACCTTAGATTGGGTGAATATCTCTTGGATTCCTGATACACGATGCATGGTTGATCGCCTGACAACCGAGTGCTCGCCTGACAAACGAGCCAGCCATTCCGTGAGATCAGAGTCTTCGTGGTATAGGCAAGAACTGATGGCGGCATTCAAGAGAATCCGGAAGGTCTAACCTTGTCTGTGGTATTCTGAGTAGGATTCAATGATTGAATGACTGTGACGTGCTTCAAACTCCTGAGGGCGGGGCGTTAGTGACAGACGCAAAAGAATCACTGGATTCTATTCCGGCCTGATCGAGAACCGACAGATGGATAGCCGTGCCGTGACAGGGTGCGTTGAACATTTCCACTGAGAGGATGGGAGGTAGCCACTGACAACGGTGAAACCCTTGCATAAGCTTGCCATGGAAAGGAGTAAGAAGGATTGGATGAAGATAGTAGGAAAGCAGAGAGACGGAAGGGACCAAGCATCTTCATACGCTTATCTGAAGCTCTCACCAATGATATACATAAGTATCTCTATCTTTATCCTTATGTTTCATTCATCATCTATACCCATTTGAGTCTGCCTGACTAAGATTTACAAGGTGACCATAGCTTGCTTCATACCAACAATCTCCGTGGGATCGACCCTTACTCGCGTAAGGTTTATTACTTGGACGACCCAGTGCACTTGCTGGTTAGTTGTGCGGAGTTGTAGTGATCACAATTTCGCCCACCACTTTCCAATCCCTCTTATTACTCAACAACTCCTTCATAAACTTGGCATAAAGAGGCATTTGCTCAAGGGCCTCTGCAAAAGGGATGTTAATTTGAAGCTTCCTAAAGACTTCCAAAAATTTGGAAAATTACTTGTCAGTGGATGCATTCTAAAGTCTCTGAGAGTATAGCATTTTTGGCTTGTATTCAGGAGCCTTGGGTATCATAGGATGTGTATCAAGAGTAACTGAAAAGGGGTTGTCTGGGTGCCTAGATGGGGCGTGCTCTGCCTCATCATTTTTCTTCTCCAAAGCCTCTTTTTCAACCCGCTCCTCACTAGCCTTAGTCTCTGATCCCGCTATCTTACCACTTCTTAATTGAATGGCCTGGCACTCTTCTTTTGGATTAGGTGCCGTGTAACTAGGACGAGTATTAGGAGGCCTCTCCGGTGCTTGCTTGCTTAACTGACTCATTTGAGTCTCCAAGTTTCTAAGTGAGGCTCTAATTTTCTGCATGAAATTTTTTTATTCTTTGCGAGTTCTACAACAATAGATGCCAAGTCAGGGGCACTCTGAGGTTGAGCATGTTAGAACAGGTGGTTTTTGAAATAACTTTGATTGAAACTGCCTTGAGAGCTATTGATAAAATTTGGTTACTGCTTCTTAGGTTGTTCTCTGCACCCAAAGTTTGGTTGATTTCTCCACCCTTGATTAAAAGTCTTGTAGTAGAGGTCATTGTTGGAGGGTCTGGAGGAGTATCCCATGTAGTTAACCTGTTCAGGAATATACTAGCCATAGTCATAAGTTTCACTTTAAAGGAAGCCACCACTCATATCATAGGAAGTATCTTAAGCATTAACGGCTGAGACTTGTATTTCACTCAAATATTGTGTAAGAGTATTGATTTGTTGAGACATATCCTTATTCTGCGCAAGAATAGAATCTAGTGCATTCAACTTCATTACTCCTTTCTTCACAGAGGCCCTCTTAGAAGAGTATAAATATTGGTTGTTAGCAACCATCTCAATCAGCTCCATGGCCTCATCAGGGGTCTTTTTCATATGGAGCGACCCTCCTACAAAATTGTTTAGAGACATCTTGACGGTCTCAGAGACTCCATCATAGAATATTTGGACTTTAAGCCAGTCCCAGAACATATCAAGAGGACACTTCCTGAGCATCTATTTGTACCTTTCCCAGACTTCATAGAGAGACTCTCCCTCTCTTTGCCTGAAGGTCTGAACATCCGTTCTCAACTTAACCAGCTTCTGAGAAGGAAAGAACTTGGTTAGAAACCTGTTGACCACCTTATCCCAAGTGTCCAAGCTCTTATTGGATTGAGTATCAAGTCACTGCTTTGCTCTATCTCTCACAGCAAATACGAAGAGAAGTAGCTTGTAGACATCAGGATTCACTCCATTAGTCTTCACAGTATCACAGATCTGCAGGAAATTAGATATGAATAAGTTGGAATCTTCTTGCGGGACTCCGTGAAACTGGCAGGTTTACTGCACTAGAGAGATCAACTGAAACTTCAGCTCAAAGTTGTTTGTAGCAACAGGGGGTACAACAATGCTATTCCTATAGAAATCCGGGCTAGGAGCAGTGTAAGAGGCAAGGGTCTTCATAGGTTGCCCATTTGCATTCGGATCAACAACATTAGCATTAAACGTGTTTTTGTTGTTGTTGTTGAGCTCCATAGTGGACTCTTCAACTTCTTTTTGAGAGTTATCCCTGAGATTTTCAGTAGCCCTATAAGCTCTAGCCTGCTAGAAATGTCTTCTTACAGTTCTCTTAATCTCAAGATCAAACTCTAAAAGGGGTTCTTTGTCGCTGTTCCTTCTCATAAACAGATAGAAAACAAAGAAAAGTGAGATTCTCTATGTCAAAGTGCAGAGAATTCCCAGTGAGGTATCTTGTGTAAAATAAAAAAATAGAATGAACTAATTAAATATACTAAAATTTCAAAAATTACTAAGAAAAAAAACACTAAATTTGAAAATAACTGAAAATAAGATTAATCAGACAAAATAAAACGAATCACTAAAGGGGACACCAAACTTAATTTCGAAAATTAAGGAAAATTTTTTTTAACTAAAATAAAGCTAGAATTTCAAAAATTTAAAGAGCAAAGACCAATAAAAACTAAAATTTAAAAATACCTAATCTAAGTAATCAGACAACAATTAGTTGTCAATCACAGTCAATCCCCAGCAACGACGCAGAAAACTTGGTGGAGGAATTAGAATGACCACAACTGAATCAGCAAGTGCACTGGGTCGTACTAAGTAATACCTTAGGTGAGTGAGGGTCGATCCCACGAGGATTGATGGACTGAGCAATAATGGTCAAATGACTCACTTAGTCAGGCAAGCAGAAAGTGATGTTTTGGACTTCAAAAGTATTAAACAGTAATTCAAAAAGTAGAGAACACAAACAGTGATATTTGTGTGAAATATATGTGAGAAGGCAGCTAAGGTTTCGGAGTTATTTATTCGTCTGGATTAAGTTTTCTTACCAACTATTTTAATCATGCAAGATTCATTTCATGGCAAACTGTAATTGACTAAACCCTAATTCCTTAGTGATGTAATCTCCTCTAACCTAATCAATTGCTAATGTCTTAGTCACTTAATTTCGATTAAAGGGTTTTGTTCAATTCTAGTTTATTGGCCACAAAAACTCTAATTACCCAGATATAAGAGGATTATTTGTCACATATTCTGTTAAGTCCAAGTAATTAGCAATTTAGGAGGAATTTAATTTCAAGCTAGTGTTCAAGTGAGATAACTCTTCTAAGAATCACAAGAATGCATATATTATAGGAATTAGATCATCTAAATTTTGAATTTTACTTTAGAGGGTGAAGTATGATCTATCACCATTTATTTTATAGGTGGGACCGAGAGAAAATATGAGAGAGAAAACATTCAATGGTGAGAGATCTCACTTTATCTTTTAAAGTGAAAATCTAAAATTTAGAGGATCCAAATTCTATATAATAAGGGTTATTCTTCCTATCTACCCAGATTCATAAGATAAAGAACGAAATTAGTCCTTGAAACTAAATCAATAGATTAATTAAAATAGAATAATAATAGTCTTAATTCATAGAAATAAACAGAGCTCCTAACCTTAACCAAGGAGGTTTAGTGGCTCATGACTCAGAGAGAAAACTAGGATTCAGAAAAAATGTGAAAATGCGGAAGTGAGAAGATCCTCCTTCACGATAGAATCTTTTTCCTTTTATATCTAACCTAATTCGATTTAAAACTAAAATAAAATAATAAATTTTAAACCTAAAAGATTTTATTTGTAATTAAAATAAAATAGAGTAATTAAAAGCTAAATCCAACTAAAGATACTTCATTAGTGAGAATGTGATCCGGATCATTGGCGCTAAATGCCAGATCCAGCATTTAGCGCCCTTGTTGGCTGAAGGTTTCCATTCATCTTTGGCTTGCTAGTGCTAAACACCAACTTGACGTTTAATGCCCTAGTAGGCGGAAAGCTCCCTAGTGCCGCTGAGTTGCTGGAGCTAAACGTTCAGGTCTGTGTTTAGCACCGGCTTGGCAGATTTGAATTCTTCCTCTTTTCTTGCACATGAACTCTGCCAAACTGATCCGAACTTCACCTGAAATAATTAAAACACCAAAACAACTCAAAGTAGTATCCAAAGAGGTTTCAAACACTAAAATAAGATTAAAACTCACTTAATTTGTATCTAAAATAAATAGAAAATATAGATAAGATGCTCACGCATCAATTATTTACGAACGAAAAAAAAATAATCTGATTTGTCCAAACAAAAAATAGAAACTAGATTCCATCTAAACGGCGGTATATAAAATTCTCAAACAAATCCAAATAAAATTCATTTGTAGAACATAATCCAAAGGTTCTTATAGCTTCTACTACAACTATATTGCCACCTGCCATATAGATGTGTCTTTTAGCATGACTTGACGGTCGGCTCCACAAACAACCCTACATAGTAACACTTATATGAGTAGTAGCAGCAAATTCTACCCACTAAGTATCAACATGTGCATAACTTAAACTAGCTTAAGAACAAATGAAAGTAAGAATCATACCCTTTTTTGCATGTCAAATGACATATTTGGCACAATCCTTCTTCACGTGTTCGACCTTCTTACAAAAGAAATAGTTTGAGACTTGATCCTGTTTCTTAGCATTTTTCTGTTGAGAAGGTGCATCCATAGTAGTATCATACTTTGTTTTATACTTAAAATAGAAATTATATGAGCACTTTCAGTCTTATCTCGCTATAGCTTATTTTCTTCTTGCACACAATGAGATATAAGCTCATTTAAGGACTAAGTATCTTTTAGAGTGTTATAACCCACTTTGAATTTCCCAAAGTGTGCAAGAAAAGATATCTAAATGAAGTGCACGAGTAAATCCTCCGACAAGTCTAATTTTAGTGCTTTTAATTTGGGAGCAAGATTAGACATTTCTATAATATACTCCCTTGCCTTCTCTTTACCTTTATATTTGATGGGAACAAATTTGCTCAAAAGTTTACTTGCCTTCGCCTTTTCATTCTTAGTAAAAAAAATTTCAACATCTTTTAGGAACTTTTTGACATCTTTATTCTCAATAATTGAGTCCCGAAATGCTTTAGGAATGGAGCATTTCATAATTATAATGCCCATTCGACGGATCTCTCCCGTTTTTTATTTTAACCTCATTGGGATTTTCTATAGTGGAAGTAGGATTCTCCTCTTGAAGAGCTTTATCCAGATCCATACAACTAAGGACAATCTCCATTGTATCTTTCTAAACCTTAAAGTTTGTACCATTTAACATAGGAATATTGCTAACTTATGCAAAAATATTAATAGCTGAAGCATAAGAAAAAAATTGTAGTAATATTAGTTAAATAATGAAAAAAATATCCATATTGAGATATCTAGAACAACATTAATTTTCAATCTTTAGATAGAAAAATTAACTGTAAGTGAGTACGCTCATTGCAGTAATTAAATATTGTCAAAAATTTCTATCACATATTGAGCCTTTCTTTGGACCAACTAAATGCACACATGAAAACTTAAACTCTGCAACCTATTTATTACTGCATATATTTTCTATTAATTGGCCAAATAATAACCTTCCTTTGAGTTGATTATTGACCGCATAATTAATACAAAATAAACAAAAGTGGACAATGCTTATTATTTGATCAAACAATAAACTTTCTTTAGATCGATTATTGTTTGCATAAATAATTAGCATCATCTTAATTCTCTATTACTCAAATATTATTACTGTGTATATATAACTAGGCCAAATATAAATCTCCCTTAAAGTCAACTAATATTCGCATAAGTGACACATACAATAATCTTTATATACTAAAAAAAATAATTAATTCATTTTATTTCAAATCAATCGCACACTAAATAATCTTTATATGTACAACAACACTACTACATACTTGACTTTTACTAATATTTAAAAAATATTACCAAATCATATTAAAATGTTACCTATGTATATTAGTAATATTTTAACAAATGTTAAATAGACTCTATGTTACTAAAGAGTTTTACTAATATTTTTCTAAAGATTTAATAACATTAGTAAAAATGTTACAATAGATATATTTTGTAACACTTAAAAAAAAAGTTACCATAGATATTTTTTGTAACACTTAAAAAATGTTAAAATAGATATTGTAACACTTAAAAAAATGTTACTATAGATATTTTTGTAATATTTAAAAAATGTTACAAAAGATCTTTAGTAACATTTTTTTAGTTATATTATACTATTTTTTATTTTATATTATATACAATATAAATATACTAAAATTAATTACTACAACATGAAATATTTCATTAAATTCACAAATTTACAAAATAAAATTTTTATAACCTCTTTCATTAATCAATAATCATTGTACAAGTTTGCTTCGTGATGCAAATAAAATGAGAAAAGAAAAAAAATACTTATAGCACTTAAACTCTATGAACATTTTATATAAAAGATCAGTGTTTTATTGTGAATTAGATCAAACATACACTGAACGATAAGGAAAAACTGAATGTGGTACATCTTCAACTTCTGCTTGCACAACTGTGGATGTTCCCAGTAGAAGGATAGACATGTCAGATAGCAATTCGTCTAGCAAAGTCAGGAGAATAGCTCTGAGTTGTTCATGAACCTGCATGATTACGAAACCAATCAAACTCAAGTGGCATTGAAGCAGCCCCACAACATAGGTGAACACATGCGTACAAAATATAAATTTTGGGCAGGGAGATCATTTCCATTTAACATACAAATAATTAAAATATGCACTTACAGTTTCCCACCAAACATCAAATTGTGGTAAATAGAGAATTGATGGTGTGGTTCTTCTAGCTTCGCCAAATATGTATACCAATGCCTCCTCTGGTATCTTAGCACTAGGATCTGACAGCAGAGATGGAAGTCCTAATGAATGTTCTTGTTAAGATATAGGCAAGAAAAGCATTCACTTATTAAGATGTAGAGAATAACAAATCCAACCCTGCAAAGTAAATATACATTCTCCTCATTGCAAATAAATCACAGGAAGAAAAAAGTAATCATCATAAATAGATAGCAGAGTTGGAAGGACAGTTTTTCCATTATCAGAGGAAAGTCACACACGTTGTTAATATTGCTCAAATTTGAAGAACTCTTTAACAGAACACACTCAAAATAACAAATTTTAAAATAATATCAATACCTTGACTTTCAGAGCTGTTTGACAACTAATTCCAACTGTAACAAGACATTCCTTTCCTCTCATAGTTCTTGCGTTTTTGAGCAAATTTTACTAAATATACTGCACAGTTTAAGTATTTAACAACCATATCTTAGCAAATAGCAAGACACCACAAATGTCACTAATTAAGAAAATTACAAGATAAATGGTGTGCGAAATTGTGATCACTACTTTTCACAACTCAAATAATCCCTAGTAATGGCCCCAAAAACTTGGTGCTCAATACCATGGCATAAACACAACTTTGCACAACTAACCAGCAAGTGCACTGGGTCGTCCAAGTAATAAACCTTACGCGAGTAAGGGTCGATCCCACGGAGATTGTTGGTATGAAGCAAGCTATGGTCACCTTGTAAATCCTAGTCAGGCAGACTCAAATGGGTATAGATGATATATGAATAAAACATAAAGATAAAGATAGAGATACTTATGTATATTATTGGTGAGAGCTTCAGATAAGCGTATGAAGATGCTTGTCCCTTCCGTCTCTCTGCTTTCCTACTGTCTTCATCCAATCCTTCTTACTCCTTTCCATGGCAAGCTTATGCAAGGGTTTCACTGTTGTCAGTGGCTACCTCCCATCCTCTCAGTGGAAATGTTCAACGCACCCTGTCACAGCACGGCTATCCATCTGTCGGTTCTCGATCAGGCCGGAATAGAATCCAGTGATTCTTTTGCGTCTGTCACTAACGCCCCGCCCTCAGGAGTTTGAAGCACGTCACAGTCATTCAATCATTGAATCCTACTCAGAATACCACAGACAAGGTTAGACCTTCCGGATTCTCTTGAATGCCGCCATCAGTTCTTGCCTATACCACGAAGACTCTGATCTCACGGAATGGCTGGCTCGTTTGTCAGGCGAGCACTCGGTTGTCAGGCGATCAACCATGCATCGTGTATCAGGAATCCAAGAGATATTCACCCAATCTAAGGTAGAACGGAGGTGGTTGTCAGTCACACGTTCATAGGTGAGAATGATGATGAGTGTCACGGATCATCACATTCATCAAGTTGAAGAACAAGTGATATCTTGGAACAAGAACAAGCGGAATTAAATAGAAGAACAATAGTAATTGCATTAATACTCGAGGTACAGCAGAGCTCCACACCTTAATCTATGGTGTGTAGAAACTCCACCGTTGAAAATACATAAGAATAAGGTCTAGGCATGGCCGTGAGGCCAGCCCCCAAATGATCTAAGAACTCGATGTCCCTAGATGAAAATACAATAGTAAAAGGTCCTACTTATAGGGAACTAGTAGCCTAAGAATTACAAAGGTTAGTAAATGACATAAAAATCCACTTCCGGGCCCACTTGGTGTGTGCTTGGGCTGAGCATTGAAGCATTTTCGTGTAGAGACTCTTCTTGGAGTTAAACGCCAGCTTTTATGCCAGTTTGGGCGTTTAACTCCCATTTTGGTGCCAGTTCCGGCGTTTAACGCTGGGAATTCTGAAGGTGACTTTGAACGCCGGTTTGGGCCATCAAATCTTAGGCAAAGTATGGACTATCATATATTGCTGGAAAGCCCAGGATGTCTACTTTCCAACGCCGTTGAGAGCGCGCCAATTGGGCTTCTGTAGCTCCAGAAAATCCACTTCGAGTGCAGGGAGGTCAGAATCCAACAGCATCTGTAGTCCTTTTCAGTCTCTGAATCAGATTTTTGCTCAGGTCCCTCAATTTCAGCCAGAAAATACCTGAAATCACAGAAAAACACACAAACTCATAGTAAAGTCCAGAAAAGTGAATTTTAACTAAAAACTAATAAAAATATACCAAAAACTAACTAGATCATACTAAAAACATACTAAAAACAATGCCAAAAAGCGTACAATTTATCCGCTCATCAATAAAAAGCTAGCAGAACAAACCTTACCAGAATTGACAACAACCAGTGACGGGTAGCGTGTGGTGAGGGTGAGCAAGAGAAGAACGAGACTAGAACGGCTGAAATGGAGTGAGGGAAAGCAGAATGAGACCCAAAGCCTGAAAAAGACAATGAAGATGGCGAGCCAAGAGTGAATGAGTATGGGGATCAGTAAAGAAAATAAAAATATAGAACTTTCAACAAAGAAGTGAGAATTAGAAGAAACATTGAAAAATAGTAACCAATATATGAAGGGGAAAATTGGACTTACATTATCAAATTCAGTTGATATATGAGAGGGTATACTTTTAGAACTTAGAACCATCAAAGATTCACCATCTTTAAACTAGAAATGCTAATTGTTACTTTTTGGATTTATTTGGTTCTCTACACAAAAGATATACATTTGAATATTTAATTAAAGAAACACCATACACAAATTACAACTATTGCATAATCATAAGCTGTAATACTCACTGGGCAGGCTGTGGTGTTGTAGTAGGTGGAGCACTAGGTGCTGTTGCCACTTTCTCTCTAAGACCCTAAATATTTCAAATGCATAAGTGTGAAAATTTTAGTTATACAAAATGAATTTCTTGTTCTTTATTATTATAAACAAGTCTAAAACATTGAAACGCACACTACGATCATATTAGAATAATGCTACTCTTCTTCTGCAAGCAATTTTTTGGAACAAAATTAAAAATAAACCGGAACAAGCATGAAACGGAAAAGTATCAAATCATCACCTTAATTCTTAAGAGATGTCCAAGAATACAACTAACAAAAAGTTTAGCAATCAGTTAAATTCCAACAGGTAAGATGATTAGTCCTCCTTACTTCACCCATGTACGAATCCAACCATCATTACAATTCCTCACATCAAAGTACCCTAAGGTGAAGAAGTAAATATTTAGGCTTTAGCAACGCAACATGGTGAAGAAAGTCACTAGGTATTGACGGAGAACAATGAAAAACAAAAGAAAATTGCACCTACCACTTCCAGCAACATAATAGCGGATCTCCTTATTGGTGTGAAGATGCTCTTCAAAGAAGCTTTTGATCTTCTCTTCATAGTTTGGCAATTTCTCTGGGCAGACCTCACAGACATCTTGCAGAAAATGTGCCTCAAGTCAATTTGTAAAAGAGGCATTAACAAACAGCAAGAATTTTAAGATGCACATATTTGACATGACCCGTGCATTATTTAGATGATCATAAAGTCATGTTTTTGCATTTTATCCATTCTTATTTGCATATAGTTATTTATTTTGAGTTTAGGAGTTAGTTCTAAATGAGAGTGTGGCACATGAAATTATGGAAATGAACATTGGCATAACAAACCATGTAGGGGTAACCGCGTTTTTCATAAATCTTTTTTAGCTCTGGATTTGTTTCATAGTTATCAGCATCTAACATCTAGCTAAGCACTCCAAGTTCTGGAATGTTAACATAATAAAGACAAATATGTGAGTGTAAACAGTGTTACCATAAAAGTCCTCAATAACACAACTATAACTGATAGCCTACCACCAAATATGTGAAGGGTTTGATGCAGTATTCTCTAGCTCACCAATGATATTAATTATAGAACCACCTTTCAATCCTCTACTTTTCTTCACAGATAATATTAATTGGGTTGGAAGAGGATCTAATTCAATTTGCTCTTCTTGTTCATAGATGATATCTCTCATGGAGATGATTGACATTAAAGCTTTGTCTTTCTTGTTTGCCATAGTACTATAACAACTATAAAAGGTACGTAAGATAGAATCTCAAGGCTAAATATAGGAGAAGTACCTCCCAAAAGTTTCTATCAAATAATTAACAAAAGAATTGACAGGTTCAATTGGAATGAAATGAAATTAATTAGGAAATGTATGCTTAATTTTCTGCATGCTTAATTAAACAAATAAAAAATTTCAAATAGCTAATTAAAAAGACTTGCAATTAGAAATCAGAAACAAATGCTCAAGAATTGACTCACATTAAACTTTGAAGCATGGAAAATAATGGTGGGAGGGAATATGCAATCATAAAAAATGGAGTTTGACTAGCAAACTAAAAGACCTAAAAGCTAGAAGATAACAGCATAAAGTCAACTTACATCTGATCTAGAGTCTACAACAATTTCAAGGACAGAATCTTCTGCATGGGGCACATACTGCAAAAACAGGATCAGAAATCTAGAATCTTAAACAAGAAAATATATTATTTCATTATTTGGATAGAAATTTTTAATTACTCTATTCACGACAGAAAAAGAAGATAACTTATATAAAATTTCACTGACATGAGATAACTAAAAAAAGAAAATCCAAATGCAATAAAAGATGGTCTACTGGTAGAATGCAAAAAAATACTAACTTCATTACACACTAAATTCATTCTTGAGACTTTAGCTTACAACTTAAACTAATAAACCTTTTCGGGAGATAACTCATGACATAGTATCAAAGTCTTTTTGACCAATTAATCTTGAACTCGATTATTGTTGCTTACCATTCTTGAGAAAAGAGTTTAAATATAAATTAAAATTCAAAGAAGGTAAACTAAACATATTGATGAATCCATATTCGATGATGAATTTTAGTTTGAGTTGAGTGGATTTCATTATAAAACCACATTTATTCACCTAAATAGCATGCTTTTATGTTTTCTCTCTAAATTATGTCCAATTGTGAAAACATGCTATTTTGTGCTTAATTTAATCAATTTTATTCCACTTTCATTCCATTCGATACCTTGATGGTTTTGATGAGTGATTTCAGGTGTAATAGGTTGGAATGGCTTGATAAGAGTGGAAGAAAAGCATGGAATTGGGAGAAAAGATGAAGAAAATAAAGGAGAAAAGCATTTCAGAGTGTGCCCACGCACACCATCTGTGCCTACGCACAAGTGTCAAAATCAGCACCTGTGCCCATGCATAAAATGGAAATCAGCAAGTGTGCCCATGTACAACTTCTATGCGTACGCACAAGAGGAAAATCAGCATGTGTGCGTACGTACACATTTGTGCGTACGCACAGGTACCAGCGCGTGATTTCATTAAAAAGTCACGTGACTCACAATTTGAGGGGCTTTTTGGCCCATTTCTGAAGGCTTTGGAGCATATATGAAGGGGGAAGCAACACCATATCACACCATACACTACAATACATTATACAACATACTTAGGAGTAGTTTTAGGTAGTTTAGTTTAGGTTTTTCTCTCAATTTCCTTAGGGTTCTTAATTAGGGTTTTGTAGAATTTTATAGTTCAAGTTTTGATTATGGATTCTAGCTTAATTCCTTGTAAGTATCTCTTAATTTGAATTTGTCGGTAGAGAAGTTCTCAATGAGATCTCGTTGCAAGTATAGTTCTAAACCAACAAACAATCCTCCCAATCAAAGCAATGTAGAGAGTATGGAAATCAAAGCAAACTACCTACAATGGAAACTCAATTCATTCATTGATTATATCTACAAGAGAATGGAAAGAAGTTACCATGGTAGGGTGTCTCCCACCTAGCACTTTTATTTTAAGTCTTTAAGTTGGACATTTGGGAGGCTCCTTATCAAGGTGGCTTGTGCTTGAATTCATCCTCGAACTTCTACCAATGCTTGGACTTCCAATAGGCTTCAAAATTCACAATTAATAGCACGAAGCCTTGATGAAGTTCCACACAAGCTAAGGGTTCCCAAAATTGATCTTCACATATTCCTGGATCCGATATCTTGTTTCTACACCCATTTTCATGTTGATCAAGGCAATTCCGTTTGGGTGGCAAGTGATTTGAATTCTCAAGTAGGCACCAAAACATCTTCCTAGACCCATGCAATTTATCATTCCTCCAACCTTGGGGACTAGGCCCTGAGGGTTTAACCTTAATGAGCTTGACATCATTTTGCCAACCACTACATAACTTTCCTCTACTCCTAACTCCACAAAGAGCTCTAAATTGACCATCCGTTTCAAGCAACCCATATTCAAGTGGAATGACGAAGCTTAGAGATAAGAGATTTACCCACTTGCATGGTGTAAAGGATGATGGTAACTTAGGAAGGGGGACCTCCCCACACTTGGACAATGCAATGTCTTCTCCCTTGTACTCTTCTTCAAACTCCTCCACTTCTTGACAAGCAACTTCAATTTCAATTCCTTACTCACCAACCTCTTCTTTACATTCCTCATTTCTTAAGTCTTGTGTCGGAGGTTGTGCATTGGCCTCCTCAACATCAAATTCACAACACAGTGAGGATGATTTAACAATCTTCGACAGCACATTGGTCGGTGCAGAATTTTCTTCAATAACAAGGCTTGTCAATTGCTTAACTTCTTCCAATCCTTCATTACTTAACAAATGCCTTGGAGGTTGTACATCCTCCTTAACATCACTTTCCGGTCCAATGGAAGAAGGCACACCAAGATCATCAAGGGGATTGATCAATGTGGACAAAAAATCACTAATGATGGAATCCACTTCTTGATCAATTTCCCTCAACTCATTATCCACTTCCTTAACATCAATAACTTCAACTTCCTCCACTTGATGCAAATCATGCTTTAATTCCTCTTCTTCACCTTGAAGCTCCAAACTCACTCCCTCACTATGCTCCTTGATTTCTTCTCCACATTCAACAATGGGAGTGCCTTGATCGCGCAAGCTTAGGCAGGATGAGAATATGTTGCTAACGGCTTCCGTCATGATAGCCAACTTGGCTTCTAACTCCTTAAACTCCTTTTTTGTCCCCTCTTGTTGCCTTTGGGTATGAGAACCAAGATCTCTTAGTTCTAGCATAAGGACTTCATTGGGGGGCGGTGGTAGAAGAGAGGGTTCATTATTTGATGGAAAGGTATTGTAGTTGGAAGGTGGTTCATATTGGTAAAAGTTTTGAGGTGGTGTATGAGAAAATTGTGGTTCATGAAAGTATTGGTATTGGAATAGTGGTGGCTCTAAGCATGGTTCATATGATGGTTGGTATGGTGGATATGAGTTAGGGTCATATGGAGGTGTTTGGTGGTAGGGGACTTGTGAGTAAGGTAGTTTAAAACCATGTTGAGGGGGTGGTTCATAGGCATATGGTGGCGGTTGTTGACAACCACAATGAGGGTCACCACATCCATTAGATTGATATGCATTAGGAGTGGAATGATACCTATAAGGGACTGGTGCACGAAATTGCAATAACACTTTTGCAATCCCGCACAACTAACCAGCAAGTGCACTGGGTCGTCCAAGTAATACCTTGCGTGAGCAAGGGTCGATCCCACGGAGATTGTCGGCTTGAAGCAAGCTATGGTTATCTTGTAAATCTTAGTCAGGATATCAGAAATTATCAGGATTGATTGTAAAAAGCAAAAGAACATGTAATGGTTACTTGTATTGCAGTAATGGAGAATGGGTTGAGGTTTGGAGATGCTCCATCTTCTGAATCTCTGCTTTCCTACTGTCTTCTTCATCAAACACGCAAGTCTCCTTCCATGGCAAGCTCGTGTAGGGTTTCACCGTTGTCAATGGCTACCTCCCATCCTCGCAGTGAAAGCTAATGCACGCACTCTGTCACAGTACTGCCAATCACCGGTTTGGTTCCCTCCCCTACCGGAATAGAATCCCTCTTTTGCGTCTGTCACTAACGCCCAGTAGGTTACAGGTTTGAAGCACATCACAGTCATTCAATCATTGAATCCTACTCAGAATACCACAGACAAGGTTTAGACCTTCCGGATTCTCTTGAATGCTGCCATCAGGTCCTGCCTATACCACGAAGATTCCGATTAAAGAATCCAAGAGATAACTACTCAATCTAAGATAGAACAGAGGTGGTTGTCAGGCACGTGTTCATGGTTGAGAATGATGATGATTGTCACGGATCATCACATTCATCCGGATTAAGAACAAGTGTTATCTTAGAATGGAAGCAAGCATGATTGAATAAGAAACAGTAGTAATTGCATTAATCCATCAAGACACAGCAGAGCTCCTCACCCCCAACCATGGGGTTTAGAGGCTCATACTGTGGAAAGAAACGTGTACAAATTGTTATGAGGTCATAAGGTACGGATACAATGTCAAAAGATCCTATAAGTAGTAAACTAGTGTCCTAAGGTTTACAGAATTGAGTAAATGACAGAAAAATCCACTTCCGGGCCCACTTGGTGTGTGCTTGGGCTGAGCAATGAAGGAATTTCGTGTAGAGACCTTTTCTGGAGTTAAACGCCAGCTTTCATGCCAGTTTGGGCGTTTAACTCCAAATTTTATGCCAGTTCCGGCGTTTAACGCTGGAATTTCTGTAGGTGACTTTGAGCGCCGGTTTGGGCCATCAAATCTTGGGCAAAGTATGGACTATTATATATTGCTGGAAAGCCCAGGATGTCTACTTTCCAATGCCGTTGAGAGCGCGCCAATTGGGCTTCTGTAGCTCCAGAAAATCCACTTCGAGTGCAGGGAGGTCAGAATCCAACAGCATCTGCAGTCCTTTTCAGTCTCTGGATCAGATTTTTGCTCAGGACCCTCAATTTCAGTCAGAAAATACCTGAAATCACAGAAAAACACACAAACTCATAGTAAAGTCCAGAAAAGTGAATTTTAATTAAAAACTAATAGAAATATACTAAAAACTAACTAAAAGATACTAAAAACATACTAAAAACAATGCCAAAAAGCATACAAATTATCCGCTCATCACAACACCAAACTTAAATTGTTGCTTGTCCCCAAGCAACTGAAAATCAAATAGGATAAAAAGAAGAGAATATACTATAGACTCCAAAATATCAAAGAAACACAGCTCCAATTAGATGAGCGGGACTAGTAGCTTTTTGCCTCCGAACAGTTTTGGCATCTCACTCTATCCTTTGAAGTTCAGAATGATTGGCATCTATAATAACTCAGAACTTAGATAGTGTTAATGATTCTCCTAGTTAAGTATATTGATTCTTGAACATAGCCAGTGTATGAGTCTTGGCTGTGGCCCAAAGCACTCTGTCTTCCAGTATTACCACCGGATACATACATGCCACAGACACATAATTGGGTGAACCTTTTTAGATTGTGACTCAGCTTTGCTAAAGTCCCCAATTAGAGGTGTCCAGGGTCCTTAAGCACACTCTTGTTGCCTTGGATCACAACTTTATTTCCTTCTCTTTTTTTCTTTTCTTTTTCTTTTTCTTTTTCTTTCTTTTTTTTTTCGAAAATTTTTTTTTTTTTACTGCTTTTCTTGCTTCAAGAATCAATTTGATGATTTTTCAGATCCTCAATAACAGTTCTCTTTCTCCTCATTCTTTCAAGAGCCAACAACTTTAACATTCTTAAAACAACAAATTCAAAAGACATATGCACTGTTCAAGCATTCATTCAGAAAACAAAAAGTAT
Organism: Arachis stenosperma; assembly: GCF_014773155.1. NCBI lineage: Eukaryota > Viridiplantae > Streptophyta > Magnoliopsida > Fabales > Fabaceae > Arachis > Arachis stenosperma. Next base: position 81,957,180 of record NC_080386.1, on the reverse strand, counting down.
TGTCACCACATCAAACTAATTCAACTAGTTTCAGAGATAAATTTCGAAACCCTGTACTTCTTGTTCTTTTGTGATTAAAGCATTTTTCTTTTAAGAGAGGTGATGGATTCATAGGACATTCATAGCTTTAAGGCATAAACTTTATAAATTTTATTAATTAAGAACAAGGCTCAAATATAGATATAAAATGAGACCAAAAATAATAAATAAAAAAACCGAAAAATAATAGGCTCCTAATGATAGAGGTTTTCACAGAGTTAGAACTCAACAACCTTGATTTTGAGAAGTGGATGCTCCCTCAGCTTGAGAGGAGAGCTTTTGGCGTTTCATCTCTTGAATTTCACGCCCCTGCTTCTCTTGTTCCTTCAGCAATTTGCAGAGCATGCAGTTCTGATTCTGCTGTTCTTCCTTCAGTTGCTCCATAGTCTCTTGCAACTTGTTAATAGATGCTTCTAGGTTGGACCAGTAGTCAATTCTTGGGAATTCAGGGAGGAATTCCTGCGCCCTCCTCTTGATGGAGTTGTCTTGCACTTGTCCTTCCATTGACTTCTTGGTGATTGGGTGTTCAATGGGTATGAACTCATCTACCCCCATCTTCACCCCAGCCTCTTTACAGAGCAAGGAAATCAAGCTTGGATAAGCCAATTTGGCTTCAGTGGAATTCTTATTTGCAATTGTGTAAATCTCACAGGCAATCACATGATGGACCTCCACCTCTTTTCCAAGCATAATGCAATGAATCATCACTGCTCTCTTGATGGTGACCTCAGAACGGTTGCTAGTGGGCAATATGGAATGCCCAATAAAGTCTAGCCAACCTCTTGCAATTGGTTTGAGGTCTCCCCTCTTGAGTTGGTTTGGGACACCCTTAGAATTGGTTATCCACTTAGTTCCAGGGAGGCATATGTCCTCTAGAACCTGATCCAACCCCTTATCTACTCTCACCATCCTCCTATTAAAGGAATCAGGATCATCTTGCAGTTGAGGCAACTTGAATATTTCTCTTATTTTGTCCAGATGGAAGTATATAACTTTCCCTCTGACCATGGTTCTATGGGTATGGTAAGCAGTTCCAGTCATTCTCTGCTTATCTGTTAGCCACAGATTTGAGTAGAATTCCTGAACCATGTTCCTTCCAACCTTTGTTTCGGGATTGGTTAGAACTTCCCATCCTCTGTTTCGAATTTGCTCTTGGATCCCCGGATATTCATCTTCTTTCAGATCAAATTTAACTTCCGGGATCACTGACCTCAGACCCATTATTTTATGATAATGGTCTTCATGTTCTTTGGTTAAGAACTTCTCTTCATTCCAAAGATTCTTTGGATTATTCTCTTTCTTGCCTCTTAAATTGGTTTGTTTTCCCTTAGGAGCCATGATATTGATGAATCTTGGCTTAGTGATCACGGAAAAGCACACCAAACTTAGAGGTTTGCTTGTCCTCAAGCAAAAGGAAAGAGAGAAGAGAGGGGGAGGAAGAGAAAATTCGAATGGTGTGGGTAAAAGGGGGTCCCAAACGTGAATTTATATGGGAGGGGAGAAGATATTCCGAAAAAATAAAAATAAAAATAAAAATTTGAAAGGAAATTTGAGAAGATATGAAAAGAAATTGAGAAAAGGGGTGAGTTTTTGAAGAAGATTTGGGATTAATTTGAAATAGATTTGAAGAATGGTTTTGATTTGTGAAGATTTGAAAGTGAATAATGAAAGGTTGAAGTGCATTTATGTAGAAGAGTATGGTTAAAAAGAGGAAAGTTTGAAAAAAATTGAGTTGAAAACAAAAATGTGGTCCCCCCACCTTTCTGGCGTTAAACGCCCAGAATGGCACCCATTCTGGCGTTTAACGCCCATTTGCTACCCCTTTTGGGCGTTTAACGCCCAGCCAGGTGCCCTGGCTGGCGTTAAACGCCAGAAATCCTTTATCACTGGGCGTTTTTCCAAACGCCCAGGATGCTGCACACCTGGCGTTAAACGCCCAGAATGGTGCCCATTCTGGCGTTTAACGCCCAAAATGGTACCATTACTGGCGTTAAACGCCCAGAATGGTGCCCATTCTGGCGTTTAACGCCCAAAATGCCCCTTACTGGCGTTTTTTCGCCAGTAAGCTCATTTTCTCTGCTTTTTGAGCTGAATCCTTCTGTAACTCTGTGAATTCCTTCATTTTTGATACTTGCCTCTGTAAGAACTAATCATACACCTTCCTAATGACTGGGTTGCCTCCCAGCAAGCGCTTCTTTACTGTCTTTAGCTGGACTTTCACTGAGAATCACTCAAGTCTCAGTTTTGAGCATTCCTGCTCAAAATTTCCTTCAAGATAGTGCTTGATTCTCTGTCCATTAACAATGAACTTCTTGTCAGAATCAATATCCTGAAGCTCAACATATCCATATGGTGATACTCCTGTAATCACATACGGACCCCTCCACCGGGACTTGAGTTTTCCTGGAAATAGTTTGAGCCTGGAGTTGAAGAGCAGAACTTTCTGTCCTGGCTCAAAGACTCTGGTTGACAATCTCTTGTCATGCCACTTCTTTGCCTTTTCCTTATAAATTTTTGCATTTTCAAAGGCATTGAGTCTGAACTCCTCTAGCTCATTTAGCTGGAGCAGTCTTTTCTCACCAGCTAACTGTGCATCCATGTTTAGGAATCTGGTTGCCCAGTAGGCTTTATGTTCCAGTTCCACAGGCAAATGACAGGCCTTCCCATACACCAATTGGTATGGAGAGGTTCCTATAGGAGTCTTGAATGCTGTTCTGTATGCCCACAGAGCATCATCCAAGCTCTTTGCCCAATCCTTTCTTCGGGCCATTACAGTCCGTTCCAGGATTCTTTTTAGCTCTCTGTTAGAGACTTCAGCTTGCCCATTTGTCTGTGGATGATACGGAGTTGCCACTTTATGGCTGATTCCATATCTAACCATAGCAGAGTATAGCTGTTTATTGCAGAAATGAGTGCCCCCATCACTGATTAGCACTCTGGGGACGCCAAACCTGCTGAAAATGTTTTTCTGGAGGAATTTCAGCACAGTCTTGGTATCATTAGTGGGTGTAGCAATTGCTTCTACCCATTTAGATACATAGTCCACTGCCACCAGAATGTAAGTGTTTGAGTATGATGGTGGGAATGGTCCCATGAAATCAATTCTCCATACATCAAACAATTCTATCTCTAATATTCCTTGTTGAGGCATGGCATATCCGTGAGGCAGGTTACCAGCTCTTTGGCAACTGTCACAGTTACGCACAAACTCTCGGGAATCTTTATAGAGAGTAGGCCAGTAGAAGCCGCACTGGAGAACTTTAGTGGCTGTTCGCTCACTTCCAAAATGTCCTCCATACTGTGATCCATGGCAATGCCATAGGATCCTTCGTGCTTCTTCTCTGGGTACACACCTGCGGATCACTCCGTCAGCACATCTCTTAAAGAGATATGGTTCATCCCAAAGGTAGTATTTGGCATCTGAAATTAATTTCTTTCTCTGCACATAACTGTACTCTTTGGGTATGAACCTCACAGCTTTATAGTTTGCAATATCTGCAAACCATGGAGCTTCCTGGATGGCAAAGAGTTGCTCATCTGGGAAAGTCTCAGAGATCTCAGTAGAAGGGAGGGACGCCCCAGCTACTGGTTCTATTCTGGACAGATGATCAGCTACTTGATTCTCTGTCCCTTTTCTGTCTCTTATTTCTATATCAAACTCTTGCAAAAGCAACACCCATCTGATAAGCCTGGGTTTTGAATCCTGCTTTGTGAGTAAGTATTTAAGAGCAGCATGGTCAGTGTACACAATCACCTTTGATCCCACTAGGTAGGATCTAAACTTGTCAATGGCATAGACCACTGCAAGTAATTCTTTTTCTGTGGTTGTGTAATTCTTCTATGCATCATTTAGAACACGGCTAGCATAATAAATGACATGCAGAAGTTTGTTATGCCTCTGTCCCAACACTGCACCAATGGCATGATCACTGGCATCACACATTAATTCAAATGGTAATGCCCAATCTGGTGCAGAGATGACTGGTGCTGTGACCAGTTTAGCTTTCAGGGTCTCAAATGCCTGCAAACACTGTGTGTCAAACACAAATGGTGTGTCAGCAGCTAACAGGTTACTCAGAGGTTTAGCAATTTTCGAAAAGTCCTTAATAAACCTTCTGTAGAATCCTGCATGCCCCAGAAAGCTTCTGATTGCCTTAACATTGGCAGGTGGTGGTAATTTTTCAATTACCTCTACCTTTGCCTTATCCACCTCTATTCCCCTGTTTGAAATTTTGTGCCCAAGGACAATTCCTTCAGTCACCATAAAGTGACATTTCTCCCAGTTTAAAACTAGGTTAGTCTCTTGGCATCTTTTCAGGACAAGTGATAGGTGGTTAAGACAGGAGCTGAATGAGTCTCCATATACTGAGAAGTCATCCATGAAGACTTCCAGAAATTTCTCTACCATATCTGAGAAGATAGAGAGCATGCACCTCTGAAAGGTTGCAGGTGCATTGCACAGACCAAAAGGCATCCTTCTGTAGGCAAACACGCCAGAAGGGCAAGTAAATGCTGTTTTCTCTTGGTCCTGAGGATCTACTGCAATTTGGTTGTAGCCTGAATAGCCATCCAAAAAGCAGTAGTAATCATGACCAGCTAGTCTTTCTAGCATTTGGTCTATGAATGGTAAAGGAAAATGATCCTTTCTGGTGGCTGTATTGAGTCTTCTGTAATCAATATACATGCGCCACCCTGTGACTGTTCTTGTAGGAACCAGTTCATTTTTTTCATTATGAACCACTGTCATGCCTCCCTTTTTGGGAACAACTTGGACAGGGCTCACCCAGGGGCTGTCAGAGATAGGATAAATAATCCCAGCCTCTAGTAATTTAGTGACCTCTTTCTGCACCACCTCCTTCATGGCAGGATTTAGCCTTCTCTGTGGTTGGACCACTGGTTTGGCATTATCCTCCAATAGGATCTTGTGCATGCATCTGGCTGGGCTAATGCCCTTGAGATCACTTATGGACCACCCAAGAGCTGTCTTGTGTGTCCTTAGCACTTGAATCAGTGCTTCCTCTTCCTGTGAATTTAAGGCTGAGCTTATAATTACTGGAAAAGTTTCACCCTCCCCCAGAAATGTATATTTCAGGGATGGTGGTAGTGGTTTGAGTTCAGGCTTAGGAGGCTTATCCTCCTCCTGAGGAATTTTCGAAAATTCCTTTGCCTCCTCTGGCTCTTCCTGATCAGGTTGAGTATCTTTGAAGATGTCCTCAAGCTCTGATTCTAGGCTTTCAGCCATATTGATCTCTTCTACCAGAGAGTCAATAATGTCAGCGTCCATGCAGTCCTCTGGTGTGTCTGGATGCTGCATAGCTTTTACAGCATTCAACTTGAACTCATCCTCATTGACTCTCAAGGTTACTTCCCCCTTTTGTACATCAATGAGAGTTCGTCCAGTTGCTAGGAAAGGTCTTCCTAGAATGAGAGTTGCACTTTTGTGCTCCTCCATTTCCAGCACCACAAAGTCAGTTGGAAAGGCAAATGGCCCAACCTTGACAATCATGTCCTCTATTATGCCTGATGGGTGTTTAATGGAGCCATCAGCAAGTTGGAGGCATATCCTGGTTGGTTTGACTTCTCCAATCAACCCAAGCTTTCTGATAGTGGATGCAGGTATTAAATTGATACTTGCTCCAAGATCACATAAGGCTACCTTGGTGTAAGTGCCTTCCAATGTGCATGGTATCAGAAAGCTTCCAGGATCTTGAAGCTTTTCTGGTAAGCTTTTTAGAATGACTGCACTGCATTCTTCAGTGAGAAACACTTTTTCAGTTTCTCTCCAATCCTTCTTATGACTTAAGATTTCCTTCATGAACTTAGCATAAGAAGGTATTTGCTCAAGTGCCTCTGCAAAAGGAATCTTTATTTCAAGAGTCCTTAAATAGTCTGCAAAGCGGGCAAATTGCTTATCCTGTTCCGCTTTGTGGAGTTTCTGAGGATAAGGCATCTTGGCTTGATATTCTTCAACCTTAGATGCTGCAGGTTTATTCCTTACAGAAGTGGTTGAAGAAGCCTTGTTAGAGGGATTACTGTCAGCACTCTCAGGTGTCTGATACTCCCTTGGCGTTTGAACGCCAGGAATGGGTGAAGTTTGGGCGTTAAACACCAACTTCCCTTCCTTTTCTGGCGTTTGAACGCCAGAACTGGGCAAGGAATGGGCGTTTAACGCCAGCTTTCCTTCCCTTTCTGGCGTTTGAACGCCAATATTCCTCTCTGGGCTCTTACTGTCCTCAGAGGGATTTTGAACAGAGGTTTGGTTGTCCTCTGTCAATTGTTCCTTGTTTGGCTTTTTGCTCTTTTGAACAGTGTTATTCAAGGTCTTCCCACTCCTCAATTGAACTGCTTGACATTCCTCTGTTATTTGTTTAGATATTTGTTGTTTTGCTTGATTCAACTGCAGTTCTATGCTCTTATTAGCAACCTTAGTATCATGGAGCATTTCTTTAAATTCTGCTAACTGTTCTGTCATCAGGAGCAACTGTTGATTAAGCTCATTCATCTGTTCCTGAGGATTAGGATCAGTGACTAATGCCATGACCTCCTCCTTTGGAACGAACTCATTGCTAGAATATAAGTATTGGTTTCTAGCAACAGTGTCTATGAGCTCTTGAGCTTCTTCAATTGTCTTCCTCATGTGTATAGATCCACCAGCTGAGTGGTCTAAAGACATCTGAGCTTTTTCTGTAAGCCCATAGTAGAAAATGTCTAACTGGACCCACTCTGAAAACATTTCAGAGGGACATTTCCTTAGCATACCTCTATACCTCTCCCAGGCACCATAAAGGGATTTATTATCCTCTTGTTTAAAGCCTTGGATGTCCAGCCTTAGCTGTGTCATCCTCTTTGGAGGGTAAAAATGATTCAGGAATTTGTCTGACAACTGTTTCCATGTCTTTATGCTTGCTGTAGGTTGGTTATTTAACCACCTTTTAGCTTGATCTTTTACAGCAAATGGAAACAGTAATAGTCTGTAGACATCCTGATCCACCTCTTTATCATGTACTGTGTCAGCAATTTGTAAAAATTGTGCCAGAAACTCAGTAGGTTCTTCCTGTGGAAGACCGGAATACTGGCAATTTTGCTGCACTATGATAATGAGTTGAGGGTTTAGCTCAAAGCTGCTTGCTTTGATGGGAGGTATACAGATGCTACTCCCATATGCAGCTGTAATGGGGTTAGCATATGACCCCAGAGTCCTCTTGGACTGATTAATTCCACTTAAGTCCATAATGGACAAAAGGGAAATGAGAATGATTGCTAAGAGATAAATTTTGTTTTTTTTTTTTTGAAATAACCGAAAAAAAATAAAATAAAAAGAAATTTAAATAAAAAAAATTCGAAAATCAAAAGGGAAAATGAGATCAAAGCAATTTGAGAACTGAATCAATTAGTAAAAAAAAGATTTTGAAAACAGCAATTAAGAAGATATGATTGAAAATTTTTTATGAAAGAGATTTGATTTTTAAAAAGAGGAAAGAGAAAAACAGCAAAAAGACACCAAACTTAAAATTTTTAGAAATCAAACACTAATTTTTTTTTTCGAAAATTTTAAGAGAAAAACACAAGGAGGACACCAAACTTAGAATTTTTATGAATCAAAAAGGGACTAAGACTATGCAAAAACGAAAATTTTAAAAGAAAACTAAAAGCATGCAATTGACACCAAACTTAGAATATGAAACTAGACTCAACTAAAAGACTCTAAACCAACAAAAATAAAACAGTCCTAATCTAAGCAACAAGATAAGCCGTCAGTTGTCCAAACTCGAACAATCCCCGGCAACGGCGCCAAAAACTTGGTGCACGAAATTGCAATAACACTTTTGCAATCCCGTACAACTAACCAGCAAGTGCACTGGGTCGTCCAAGTAATACCTTGCGTGAGCAAGGGTCGATCCCACGGAGATTGTCGGCTTGAAGCAAGCTATGGTTATCTTGTAAATCTTAGTCAGGATATCAGAAATTATCAGGATTGATTGTAAAAAGCAAAAGAACATGTAATGGTTACTTGTATTGCAGTAATGGAGAATGGGTTGAGGTTTGGAGATGCTCCATCTTCTGAATCTCTGCTTTCCTACTGTCTTCTTCATCAAACACGCAAGTCTCCTTCCATGGCAAGCTCGTGTAGGGTTTCACCGTTGTCAATGGCTACCTCCCATCCTCGCAGTGAAAGCTAATGCACGCACTCTGTCACAGTACTGCCAATCACCGGTTTGGTTCCCTCCCCTACCGGAATAGAATCCCTCTTTTGCGTCTGTCACTAACGCCCAGTAGGTTACAGGTTTGAAGCACATCACAGTCATTCAATCATTGAATCCTACTCAGAATACCACAGACAAGGTTTAGACCTTCCGGATTCTCTTGAATGCTGCCATCAGGTCCTGCCTATACCACGAAGATTCCGATTAAAGAATCCAAGAGATAACTACTCAATCTAAGATAGAACAGAGGTGGTTGTCAGGCATGTGTTCATGGTTGAGAATGATGATGATTGTCACGGATCATCACATTCATCCGGATTAAGAACAAGTGTTATCTTAGAATGGAAGCAAGCATGATTGAATAAGAAACAGTAGTAATTGCATTAATCCATCAAGACACAGCAGAGCTCCTCACCCCCAACCATGGGGTTTAGAGGCTCATACTGTGGGAAGAAACGTGTACAAATTGTTATGAGGTCATAAGGTACGGATACAATGTCAAAAGATCCTATAAGTAGTAAACTAGTGTCCTAAGGTTTACAGAATTGAGTAAATGACAGAAAAATCCACTTCCGGGCCCACTTGGTGTGTGCTTGGGCTGAGCAATGAAGGAATTTCGTGTAGAGACCTTTTCTGGAGTTAAACGCCAGCTTTCATGCCAGTTTGGGCGTTTAACTCCAAATTTTATGCCAGTTCCGGCGTTTAACGCTGGAATTTCTGTAGGTGACTTTGAGCGCCGGTTTGGGCCATCAAATCTTGGGCAAAGTATGGACTATTATATATTGCTGGAAAGCCCAGGATGTCTACTTTCCAATGCCGTTGAGAGCGCGCCAATTGGGCTTCTGTAGCTCCAGAAAATCCACTTCGAGTGCAGGGAGGTCAGAATCCAACAGCATCTGCAGTCCTTTTCAGTCTCTGGATCAGATTTTTGCTCAGGACCCTCAATTTCAGTCAGAAAATACCTGAAATCACAGAAAAACACACAAACTCATAGTAAAGTCCAGAAAAGTGAATTTTAATTAAAAACTAATAGAAATATACTAAAAACTAACTAAAAGATACTAAAAACAATGCCAAAAAGCATACAAATTATCCGCTCATCAGGGACCGGAGGAGGTTGTTGCCAAGAAGGGTGATTAATCCTCTGAGGTTCCTCTCATCTTTGATTGTTCCATCCTTGATGCATGTTGTCATTGTAGCTCCCATTTCCTACAACATAATTTGAATCAAACTCATAGCCAAAGGGGTGAGAATTCATAATGCAAATAAAAACAAAAGCTAGCAAAAATAAGCAATGATGAGCGGATATTTTATACGCTTTTTGGGGGTATTTTCATATAGTTTTTAGTAGGATCTAGCTACTTTTTAGTATATTTTTATTAGTTTTTAAGCAAAATTCTTATTTTTGGACTTTACTATGAGTTTGTATATTTTTCTGTGATTTTAGGTATTTTCTGGATGAAATTAAGGGACCTGAGCAAAAATCTGATTCAGAGGCTGAAAAAGGACTGCAGATGCTGTTGGATTCTGACCTCCCTACACAAGAAATGAACTTTCTAGAGCTACAGAAGCCCAATTGGTGCGCTCTTAATTGCGTTGGAAAGTAGACAACTTGGGCTTTCCAGTAATATATAATAGTCCATACTTTGCCCAAGTTGTGATGATGCAAACTGGCGTTTAACGCCAATTTTTTACCCTATTCTGGCATTAAATGCCAGAAACAGGATACAAGCTAGAGTTAAACGCCCAAACTGGCACAAAAGCTGGAGTTAAACGCCAGGAATAGCCTCTACATGTGAAAACTTCATTGCTCAGTCCAAACACACACCAAGTAGGCCCCGAAAGTGGATTTCTGCACTATCTATCTTAGCTTACTCATTTTCTGTAAACCTAGGTTACTAGTTGAGTATAAAAACTACTTTTAGAGATTCATTCAGCACCTCATAACATTTTACATCTGAATTTATATCTTCCATGGCATGAGTCTCTAAACCCCATGGTTGGGGGTGAGGAGCTCTGCTGTGTCTCGATAAATTAATGCAATTATTTCTGTTTTCTATTCAATCACACTTGTTTCTATTCTAAGATATTCATTCGCATTTCAACATGATGAATATGATGATCCGTGACACTCATCACCATTCTCAACTTATGAACGCGTGTCTGACAACCACTTCTGTTCTACCTTAGATTGAATGTATATCTCTTGGGTTCCTTGTTCACGAGTTTGACTGCCTCTCCTGACAACAGAGCATTCAAATCTGTGAGATCAGAGTCTTCGTGGTATAAGCTAGAATCAATTGGCAGCATTCCTGAGATCTGGAAAGTCTAAACCTTGTCTGTGGTATTCTGAATAGGATCCGGGAAGGGATGACTGTGATGAGTTTCAAACTCATGAATGCTGGACGCAGTGACAGTGTGCAAAAGGATCAAGGGATCCTATTCCAACATTAGTGAGAACCAACAGATGATTAGCCATGTACATGGACCCTTTTCACTGAGAGGACGGCTGGTAGCCATTGACAACGGTGATCCACCAACATACAGCTTGCCATGGAAGGAGACATGCGTGCGTGAAGAAGAAGACAGTAGGAAAGCAGAAATTCAGAAGACAGAACATCTCCAAAACCTCAACCTACTCTCCATTACTGCATAACAAGTATCATTTAATTCATGCTCTTTTGCTTTTCGCAATTAAAACTAAGAACTACTATTGATATCCTGACTAAGAATAATAAGATAACCATAACTTGCTTCAAGCCGGCAATCTCCGTGGGATCGACCCTTACTCACGTAAGGTATTACTTAGACGACCCAGTATACTTGCTGGTTAGTTATGCGGAATTGCAAAATTGTGATTGTAATTTTTTGTGCACCAAGCAACAAAATTCTAAAGCCAACAAAAACTAACAAATAAGCAAAAGGCAAACATATTCACATATTCACAATAGCCAATAATATAACACCATTGCAATTCCCCAGCAACGGCGCCATTTGATTACAGAGAAATTTGAATTTGTCGGTAGAGAATTTCTCAATAAAATCTCGTTGCAAGTGTAGTTATAAACCAACAAACAATCCTCCCAGTCAAAATTTGGTTGTCACAAGTACAAATCCCGATAAAAATTAACTGAAGTATTTAAACCTCAGATCATCTCACAAGGAATTGCAATGAAGTGGTCAATTATTGGCTATGGAGGAACAAAGGATTTGATTTTATAATTGGGACAAGAAAATAAGTGGCAAGAAAGGTAAATCAAATAACTAAAGGAAGTAATTGATAAAGAGAGAGATTCATGGCAAGGATTGAGAATATAGGCTTTCTATCCTAGTCACTAATAGCAATAATTAACAATAATTTATCTTATCTAGTTAACTCTAACATTAGAAGAAGGTACAAAATTATCTTCACGCAAGAGAAGGTCAAATAAGACTAGTTAATCTCAATCCAAAAGTCCTAATCAACTCACTAATTGAATTAGCAAGAAATTAGAGTCAATAAAAATGATATTAACTAACAACTCTAGATCACCAATCTAAGTTGGATATTGATGACTCAAGATTATCCAATTCCTCTTTCCAAGCCAAGAATGCTTAAAAGCTACTTTAAAATCCAACCAAGTATTTTGTCAAACACTTGGAAGGCAATAAAGGAAAGCATAATAAATTGCAAGAAATATAAAATCTAACAACTACCCAATACAAGCAATCAACAATAAACAAGGCAATTAACCATAAGAACATAAAAGAAACATCAATTGCATTAAATGAAAACCAAATCCAACATGAGTATCCATATACTAAAAAGAGGCACAAAAGGAAAATCAACAAGGAAACTAAGAGAATTACACTACTAGAGCATGAAAATGTAAAAAAAACAAGATGATAGCAAGAAATTTAAGTTATATCTAAGATGAAAATAATGCTAAGAACCCTAATTCTAGAGAGAAGAGGGAGCTTCTCTCTCTAGAAACTAAACTACATGATACCTAAGCTACACTAATTGCTCCCCATTGTCCAATCTTTAATTCTGCATGAAATAGTCTTTGGAATCAGTTGGATTTAGGCTTGGGCAGCTCAGAAATTGCCCCCAGCGTTTTCATTTTAATGAGGTCACGTCCGAGCACTGACGCGTATCCATGGGTCACGCGTACGTGTCGCTTGGCAATTTACCATCCACGCATACGCGTCATGTCACACGTACGCGTCGCCATGCGACTTCATATCCACGCGTGTGCATCTGTTACGCGTGTGCGTCAATAGATGCACTCTAAATCCTTTATTTTCCATGAGTTCTCCACTTTGCATGCTTTTCTCTTCACTCCTTTGATCCATTCCTAGCCCTTTTCAATCTAAATTCACTAACAAACACATCAAGGCATCTAGTGGAATCAAAGGTGAATTAAAACTAGCAAATTAAAGGGCTGAAAAACATGTTTTTACACTTAATAACAAATAAAGGGAGAATTACAAAACCATGCTATTTCATTGATTAAATGCGAGAAAAGGTGATAAAATTCTCCGAATTAAGCACAAGGTAAACCACAAAATTGGGGTTTACCATATCTCTCTTACTATACTACTTGTTCAACACTTTCTTATATTTTAGTTTCCTTTGTCAATATATACATAGTCTTGCAATTTTGATTTTTGATTAATAAATTTGATATTTGATGGTTTTTATACGTTTATTGAGTTGCCTTTGTTGATTTTGATCATTTGTAGTTCATAGTTTTCTTCATTTTCTCAATTTTGCCATGTTTTATGATTATGGCCTCCATGTGTTTGATGAAATGCCAATTTTGATTTTGTGATAGATTTTCACCCCTTGGCTTGGGGAAATGAAATTATGGAATACTAGAGTTATAATGTCCGACATTTAGTGATAATTTTTGGGTTGTTAGTTGTTATTGTTTCCACTAACGCTAGCTTCTTACTAAGGTGATTAGTAAGTTAGCTAGGATTTGTGGATTAATAACAATTATGCTCACTTGACCTATCCTTCGATGTTAAGAGTTGACTTAGTGAGATTAATCCATCATAATTATCATAGTTATGGTTTTGGCAAGGAAGGGATTCCATAACTCATCCCAAGTCAAGGTTCTATTTATGTTTTGAACCACTTTTCCACCAATTTTGAGTCTTACTTGTCCATATTACATACATAGTTCTTTTATTCCTTTATTAGTTTATTAATTGCAATTTTGAATCATTCTTTTATCTCTTAATTGTTTGCTTCTTTATTGAAAACACCCCTTTGCTTCTCACAACAAAAATTGTGCGCTCTTAGGCATTAGTTCCTAGGGAAGACGATCCGGGGTTTAACTACTCTCGGTTAATTCGAATTAGAAATATTAAACTTTGATTGGGAGGGTTATTTGTTGGTTTGGACTATGCTATCAACGAAGAAATTGTTTTGCTAAATTTTCGAACCATCGTGATCCTCATTATCACATATGCATTGCTTAAGCTTAAACTCTAATAGACTCTTTGTGAAACTGCATGTTAGTTACAAAATGATTAAAATGCCTCTATCCAACTATTAAGCTTTTAAAAGAACAGGAATGACGATATAAATATCAAAATAGGTTTTTAGAAAATAAAATAAATCTCTGCACTGGGGCTCTCTTAATTAACTTTTAATTAATACATTTATATGTTTATGATGTTAGTTTCTTGATTCTTAATTTGATGCAAAAAGTTAAAAATGAGCTGAAGTGTTTATAGATCACACTCTTGCATCACTTACATTATAGCCATGGTAACACAGATATGATCCATGAAAGGGATTTCAGATTCCAAATTTGAATTCTAACCAGAACAACAACAACACGAATCAATAGCAATGTCATATCAAGCAAGATTTCAGTATCCAATTTCAGAACTACAATCAAATTTAACTCTAAATCTAGAAAATCACTTACTCTCAGAAACAATTACGAAGAAAGTAGCATATTGCAATAATAATAGAGAAATCAGAATATCATTCGATGAGTCCAACAAACCCGCTTTTCTCGCAGGGTCATCAGCAGCGATGTTTGCGTTTACGGTGACAGAGACGATGCCTGAGGGCGGTGACCGAGATCAGAGGTGGTTCTGCGATGACTACAAAGCCAGGAACAATGGATGGCCTACCTGCACATCGATGGTGACAATGACGATAGCTATCGCGGCAAGAAGAGGCTGCAACAACGAGCAACGATAATTCACATCTGGATCAAAATCAGCTACAGTTGAGAAATTGAAGAACTCCGTGAATAGAAAAAAATTAAAGAAGAGAGAAAATGCTTACCGCAGTGGAGAGTGAAATCGAGAATTTGAATTTGAAGGCAGAGCAAGAGATGATTGAGGTTTGAGGAGGAGAAATATAGGGTTTACAATGTTTTACAGTGTGAGAAGGAGTGAGAACGATTGCGAGTGGTTTCTATTTAGCCTTCAGATTTGTTTATTTGGGAGTGACTTTTAATTGACAATAGGGAACACTTTTAGGAAGTTTTTTAAAAATTAAATATATTTGCTAACATTTATAAATAAATGTTATTTAATAATTAATTTTATGACCATTACTAATACCTTAACAAATGTTAAAAGAGAAATGTTACTAAATCTTCAAAATGTAGTAATGCAATAATAAACAGAACGAGAGAAGAATATTTTGAGTTTATTCATAATATATATATAAAATTTTAATGTGCAACAATTCTTAAGGTAAACAACACATACATATACCTATTTTGATTCAGAAGTTAAAAACAAAAAAATAACAAAAACTAGATCTCTTTTATGATTAAATTATGGATGGCTCTAATATTATTTGTTAGAACAAATAATTTTATCCCAGAAATTTTAGGTCTTGTCATTTTATCCCAGATAATCTATGACATTCTTCTTTCAGTGCCTTTCTAACCTCACTAGAATTGCATTAAAATTCTCTGAATCTTATTTAAAAGTGAATCAGATAGCTTAAAACATGATAGAACATACACAGGTATCGCTTCTCCAACAGTCTTAATTAGTACATGTCTTTCACCTGCTGAGAATAGATTTCTCTTTCAAGATTGTACCTTCTTTTGTACTTTGTCTTTGATGGCTCCAAAAGTGACTTTTTAGATCTTTGTACAGTTGATGGGAGGCCTAAGTATATATCTTGGACCCATATATAGCCAATATTCAGAATTTTTGCTAGTTGATGTCTAATGTAGAGTGGAATGTTATGACTGAAGAAGACTGCTAACTTGCTTAGATTGACTTTTTATCCACTAACCATCTTATAGTCATAGATTAGAGTCAGGATATTAGCACATGATTCTTCTGATGCTTTACAGAGTAAAATGGAGTCATTTGCGAAGAAAATGTGGTTAACAGTGGGACTTCTTTTGTGAATATGAATTCCCTGAATAACCTTGTTTTGCTCTGCCCTGTGTAGTAGATAAGAAAGTCCTTCTGCAAAAAAAAAAAAAAGATATGGTGATAGGGGCCCTTGACGAATACCCCTAGTTGGCCTAAAAAAGCCAAAAAGTTAGCCCTCCACAAGTATAAAGTAAGAAATAGTAGAAATAAGTTCTTTGATCCATGCTATCCATGTAGCATAAAATCCATCCTCTCCATAATGAACCATAGAAAACACCACTCTATTCTATCATAGGCCTTGCTCATTTCCAGCTTTAGAGCCATTTTATTCACCAAACCTGATCTTTTTGATATACAAATAATGCATGCACTCATGAGCTATTAGAATATTGTCAGATATCAACATTCCTTTTAAGAAAGCACTTTGATTAGGACTCACAATGTTATTCATAAATGATTGTAGTCTATGAACAAATACTTTTGATATAATCTTATAAAAACTAATGAAAGACTAATAGGTCTGACCTGTGACATGTCTCTGGATCTAGGGAATTAAATAGATCTGAGCGTGGTTAAAACTTTTTAAAATTCTCCTAACTCCAAAGAAACTACAAACAACCTTGGGCACATTGTTACCTATGACATCCCAGAAAAATTAATAAAATTTGGCTATATATCCATCATCCTCTAGAGCACTTTGAGTGCAAACACTAAATGTAGTTCTCTTAGTCTCTTCAAGTGAAACTGGGCTCAGTAGCCTACGATTCATATTGGTTGGTAGCCGTAAAAATCTTCTGGAAATAGGATTCATCCACCTTCTCTATACTTGCTGGATCAGAAGTGACTTCTCCATCTTCTTAAACTAGTCCCCAGATTTTATTCTTCTGGTTTTTAGATTGGAATCTTTGATGGAAAAACTTTGTGTTGCTGTCTCTTTCTTTCAACCATTTACATCTAGACTTCTCCCTCCAATAACTTTCTTCTTTCTTCATCTCTTCCTCTAATCTGTTCTCAAGTTCAATCAACTCGCTGCCTCCAAAAATATCCTCGGCCCTTTTTGCTTCCAAATGCAAGGTTATTTTTTCTATTAGTATTTTGAAATTAGACCGAGATTGTTGTTGCCACTGTCTAGTCTGTGCCGGCATTTCTTGAGCTTCTGAACTAGAGAGTACATCGAAGAGTCTTCAATGGTTAGTCCCCAAACGTCTTTCACAATCCTCTTTACCTCCTCCTCACCACACCATCTATCCTGAAACTTGAATCTTCTTTTGATATTTCAACAGGGGGTTTGAATCTAGGATTAAAGGAGTATGGTCCGAACCATTTTTTGTTTGTCTTCTAACCATAACCACCCCGTACCACTCTCTTCATGTCAAACTAGACAAGCAACGATCTAATCTTTCCTTTATTAACTCCTCACCAGCTTGTCTATTTGACCATGTGAACTCATGACCTATCATGCCAAGGTCTACTAATTGATTGTCATTAATAAAAGTATTAAAATTTTCAATTGAATTATCAGATCGAAAGATACCTCTTTATTTTTTTCATGGCTCTTGATTGCATTGAAGTCTCCTACTACCACCACCCTCCCTTCAAATTGTGTTAGACAAAAAGATATTTTATTGAATTGATCAAGCCTCCCCGTTTCATTCGTACTGAGGTAAACTCCTACCAACTCCCATTCCACGTTCTTACCCAGGTCTTTAACTACCGCAATCACCAAAAAGAAATTATATGAAAGTACTCTCACATTCACAAAGTCCTTTCAAGCTAGGACTAGTCCTCTTACAAAACCATTCGGATCAATAATAATGAAATTTTGATATCCATATGCTCTAATTTTTCTCTCTACATTTCGAGGTTGATTTTTTGTTTCACTATAAAAATTACCTCGGGAGAGTGGGGTTTGCACATCCCTTTAAGGTTATGGACTGTCAGGGGTCTCTCCAAACCCCGAATGTTCCATAAAAATACTCTCATGGCGAATTAGGTGCCATTGGACGGTTGGCACCCTCCACCATTTCCATAGAGAAAACTCCTTCTCCATTAGCTTCCATGATCTACTATCCCAATATAATCATCAACCTCATGAGCTCTCCTTTTATTACCACTAATATTTTCTGGTTCCACAAAATTTTTTCGGACCAGCTCTTCAATCTTTTGATTGTCAAGTATACTCCCTTGTTTACCATCATTCTGCTGATTTTCAGTTAGGATCCCCACTTCTTTTACTGCTGCCACGATATTTTTCTTCTGATTATTCACCATTGCTAGGCTGGGCAGAACTAAGGTCCCCTTAGATTGGTTCTCCTTGTCACCATGCAACTCCCCTCTGAGTTGGATTTTTGGTATACCGCCTTCCTTTTATTTTGTCTCTTATATTCAGCCTTAAGAAACCTTCAATCAAACAGTTTGGCATAGGTTTTTTCCTGCGTGTATTTTGATTGAGCTGATTCTTGCTATCACCGTTGTTCTTGTGATCTTCTTTAATCTCCACTCAAATTCTAATTTGGTTCGCTTTAATCCAGTTTTCCACTTTATTCTCCTTCAATCCATTCTCCTACGAATCAACTATGAGAAGTGGGCAAATTTTATGATTGTATCCTATTCTAGCACAATAGGGACAAACCATTCCAACTCAACCGTAGCGTAATACACTGAAAGTGAGATTTTGTCTGGGCCAGCAACCATGAGAATGTCTTTGATCAGCCTATTCTCCTCAATTTCCACCCTCACTTTTATAATGCATGCCTCTCTTCCTTTGACATCAAAGAGACCGACATCCAGCACTTTTCTTAGCCCTCCAGTTAATTTTTGAGCCACCTCTAGGGTTTTAAAACTTTTAGGCAAACCCCAAAATTGAATCCATAATGGGATTCGAGTAATTAATTGATCCTCCACCCATATACCGTCTGTCCATCGCTGAACATGCAATGCATAATCTTTAAAGAGTCAAGGAGAACCCCTTTCTATTCTCAATACACCCCATTCTCTATAAAAAAAGAATTGAAATTGAATCTTTCTAATTTTTACCACTCTAAATCTTTCTAGACGTTCCCATATTGTCCGTAGTGCACCATCCATGATACCAATAGAAAACAAATTTTCTGCAAAGATTTTACTGACCAAACTATTGTTACAAGAGCTGATCCCTATCCTTATGTCTTCCTCGTCCAGTTGGATCAAATTTCTATGTTCTTCATCGCTGTCTTATTCAGAGTCCTGCAGTCTAACGTGCATTTCATCCATGCAGAGAAGAAGTTGAAGAAAAGAAAGAAAAGAAAGGAAAAAAGAAGTTTGAATATGTGAAAAAAATTTGACAAAAATCAAATGTTGACTTAGATGGCACCGAAGTTTTGTTTTAAAAAAAAATCTTAGTAGAGCATTGTTAACCCTAAACGACATAATTATTTTTTTCAGTAATATGTTTGTTTTGTTTATTTTTTAAAATTTTAATTTTTTTGTGACTTTTTTAAAATTTTAATTAAAAATACTAAATTTATAATACTAACTTAAAAATACAATTAATAAATCAAACCAATAATATGCACTCCGGACTTGCTCTTCAAACAAGTAAGAATTTCTCTTAATTAACGACAATCGTACACCCAAACATACACATATGACATATCTTTGATTTGAATTTGAAAAACACGGCAGCGAACAGTGACGCTGTCCTCCACGTGGCACTCACCCACCAGTCACGACGCGCACTGCGCATCCCCTCACCCCACCACACCACAACCCAACCCGCTCTTTTTTGTCCTCAGTGACTCTCACTCCAAAGCCCTCCTCTCTCTCTCTCTCTCTCTCTCTCTCTCTCTCCAGAACCTTCCTTCAATCCACCATGCTCTGCTCCGCTCCGACCGCGAAGTCCGGTTCAACATGGCTCGACCGCCTCCGGTCCAGCAAAGGCATCCCCACCGGCGATGGCCTTGACCTCGATTCTTTCCTCCTCACCGCAGCTCACCACTCCCCTCGTTCACTCCAGGCCCGGTCCGATACCATCCCGGCCCGAGCCCGGCCCACCGAGGCCCATCACGAGCCACCAAGCATGACCGCCGTCCTCGCCGAGCTCTTCAACATGGGCGCCACCCTCACCCGAACCCTACCCTCCAAAAAATGCCCCAGGAAGCAAACCCACCCGAAATTCTTCCTCGCCAATTCTTCCCCAACAACCACCGCCGCCGCCACAACCACTACAGCCGCCGCCACCGCTATCCGCGCCACCAATTCCCTCAGGGCTAACGTGACAGCGGAAGAAGTAGCAGTAATAGAAGAAGAAGCGTTGGACCGCGGTGACGACGAAGATAACGAGTTGATGAAGGGTTTCACGAAGAGCGAGGTTACCATGATTGACACGAGCTTCCCTGGTTGGAAGGTGGACAAGTTGGTGTTCAGGAAAAACAATATTTGGAAAGTGAGGGAGAGAAAGCACAAGTCAAAATTTTTTACTAAGAAGAAGAAGAAAACCTCTGATGTTAATGGAATTGGGAGCTCCAAGTAAGATATCGTATGTATGGCCTTTTGCTTCCATGTTTTCTTGGCTAAATGTGTTTATGGTAGCATCTGCACCGTTATTGCATGCTGGGAAATTCATGGTAGCTTTATATTTTATGTTGGTTTTGGCTGATTGATGCATTTCTTATGCATAAGTTGTAGTGTTGGGAGTTCAGACATCAGAGTGATGTTCTCTGTGTCCTTATTTAATTGCTTCTTATGATTTCAGTTTGCCATTAGGAGAAGGTTTTAACTTTTAGTTAACTACTTGAATTTGAGTGAAAAATAAGATTGCACCTTCGAGTTAAATATGGAGAAATCTTGTAGTTTCTCTTACTCGTTTGCTATGATTTCATGCGATATTATAATTCTCTTAAGCTGGGTTTGCAATCTTTCTCATAAAAGTTTCCTCTATAAGCTGAGTTCTGTTTGTTGAATTGCGCCTTAAAAGGTTCATACTAAGTTAACGCCGTAGAAATGTAAGTGTTAACAGCTAAGACAGAATTGTAATATATCTAAATGCAGATTCCTGCAATGAATTTCTCTTGATATAACTATTTATAGTGTAATCTTTGTTGAATACCAATTTAAGTAGCATGTATCGCATCAATTGTGTTCTATTTTATGTGACCTTTGGATGCTGTTAGTGCTGAAATTGGTAAATTGTGCTTGGTTTGGCAAATATTTATTACAGCTAATGGATACCAATCAAACTCGATCCTATCTTCTAAGAGCTTTCTGTGTACAAACATGTGATGTTAGATAAAAGGCTTACGAGTCTTGTATTTTGGGTCAGAGTGCTTGTTGTAGGGCCAGCATGTTGAGCATTTTGTACTTCTCCTGTTCCTTTGGTTAAGAGAACATGTAATATAAGTGAGGGGGCGAATCTAATTTAAATAAATAGAGAAAGTGCCACTACTGGTTTATGAAGTGATTATGGCCTCCTAATCACCTTTTTGTTCAAGGTTGGCATGGGAATATGCAATTACTTGCTTTTGTTGTCCTCTCTTTCAAATGAATGTGATGATAATTCCTTCAAATATGTTTCAACTGTGTTGGTTGAGAAGAGAGAACACAACCTGTTAGCCATAAGTAAAATGAGAACAAAGTGGGCGAAGAAAAGGAAGAAAGACCATAATGTATAATTTTGTTGTTAGGAGACTCTGTTATGCATGCGCTTCTTACTTGCATTGAAGATAAAGCTTCTTAGCTGATAAGTTTTTATTTTTATTTTTGTTTCTTTTCAATTTTGGCTGTTAATTATTAATTTTAGAGTAATGATATTCCCATTCACGCCTCACTCTTTCCTTAAAAGCTGTTCTATATTTCATATTTGCCTAAACCTCTGTTAAAACTTTTTCAATGTGAGTTTATTCATGTTATTCAATGATCATACCCACTATGAAATAATAATTATCCTTAATATTAATCATTCATTGTTTCTTCTCATGGGAATTTCTTAGTCAATAATATTGTCAAATAAGTTATAACACCCATTGAATATTGCAATGAATCAGCTTGAACTATGCATGCATATCAACAAATGTTATCTGCTGTATACCATTCTGAATACTGTCACATGATTTACATTACATGATTATGTTCTTGGTTGTCAGATTGGTTGAGTATATCTTTTCTGTCCCTTTCAGCATTCTGAGAAAAATTGTCATAACTCATGTTTATTTATCCTTCAGTGTTTAATATCAAGCTATATTTCTGTTAATAATTGCTATCTATTTGTGTTTTTCTATTGAGGGGTTGCCTTGATAACAGACTTTGTAGGTTTCATATCAATGGTATCCTTAATATTGACTTCTACACGACACTAGTGACAAGCTATAACACTTTTCCTATTCATATTATTTGTGTTTTTAACCCCTTGCTTTTTTATATGATTGTTTTACCAAACCATGTTGCTTTACAGATACTGATGCAAGTATTTAACATGAGGAACTTAAATGTATGAAAATAATCCAATGATATATATTTAATTGAAGTTATTGATGTAAAGTGTAATGCTAAAATCTATAGCATTAGATTATCTTAGTGCATGAAACATCAAATTTGTTGTGGCGCATCATAGCATTGTCCATTACATGCTATGCCTTTTCCTTTTCGAAATAATTTGCAATAATCTCATCAGGATAACATTATATTTCCGCCATCGTTCTTATTTCTTCTGCTTCCATGTTCAGGGACAACGCAGTCAACATGAAACGAGAGAAGCCTATGAAAGACTCCCAAGGATATATTGCACATCATCTCTAAAAGAGGCAAGTGCACTTGTGGTTTCTGATTTTTTTTTTTTTAATTTTCTTCTTGAATTTCAATTATTTATTTAAGCTATTTTGGTAGGAAAAATTTTGAAGAGTAGGGAGTGGAACATTGACTGCAAATTTTGCCATCATGCCTTGCAGGTTTCTGGAAAAATTAAGAAAGGAAAAACAAGTCTCTGATTTTAATAAATGACGTTCCTTCTTAAAATAACAAAGGAAGCAGAACAAAGGTTAACAAATTTCAAGTTGGCTGCTGTAGGCTGCTTCTTTTTTGTGCTATTTCATTGATGAAGGCGCTACCGGTCTTCTATTAGCAATCATGAATGTATAAACAACTTTGTTTCCTCATGAAGAGAATTGCTTGGTGGTTTGACTGTTTGAGTCCCAATTGAGGTTCTAATGCAACCTTGTAATTTGTAAATGTTTCTTATATTTCCCTCTAACTTGCAACATTCTTTCTTCAATACATATGCAGTCTTCTCTTCTTTTCCCTTTCTTTGTTATTCAGATCTTTTATTGTCTCAGATTGAAGCTCATATCTTGGGATAACACTTGTAAATTTTTTAGATTTTTGCTAAACATTTTAAGGATGGGTTTAAATGACAAATTTAAAGGTTTTCGTTTCTCCTGTCTCTCTTTAGGTAGTCTTCTACTGCATGTTATTGATGGGTCATGGGTGTTTCCCTCCCATAATGGTCGATCTTAGATTGTCAAATTTTGGGGACTTTTCTTTCAGATCTTATTTAAATGTGTAATGTCTAATTGAAAGGTTAATAGTCAAATTAGTTCCTAGAAAATAATACATTTTTTAAATTCATTCTTGAAAAATTTTCTTAATCAAATTGGTTCTTCAAAAATTACGAATTAATTATATTTGTCCTTTGTCACTCTATTAATAATTTTCTTCAAAGATTGATGTTGTAAAACATTAATTGATAACATATATAATACTTGATATGTCTAATTGAATATTGACCAAATATGTTTATGAAAATTTATTTAGTCATTTTTTTCAATTATAAAAATTCTATTCTCAATATGACCTAGTGACTAAATTGATAGATTTTCGTAAACATATTTAGTTAACGTTCAATTGAACATATTATGTGTCACATGTAAGTTATCAGATAATATTTCACATCATTAATGTTAGGTACCAGACAAATGACACAGCAAAATATAGAGATGAAAAATTAAAAATTTGTATAAAATATAGAAACAATTGAATAACTTTCTTTGAGAATTACAACTTCTCTCTATTACAAGGAGATTACAATAACACTTTCTTGACAAAAGGAAAACACACTTCTCTCTATCATATATAGGAGAAAACTACTCAAAGAAATATTATGTTATTCTATCGGATAGCTTGATTGAAATGAATTAAAGAAAAACTCAATTTATAGGTGAGTCTCTTCAATATGAACCATTTGTCAATTAGAGGTATATAATTCTCTTTTTCAACCATTAAAATTCTAAGGTTATAAACTAAGATTGTTTATTACCTTTCATTTTATTTAGTTATTATTTATTTATTTATTTATTTATTTAGTTATTATTTATTTATTTATTTATTTAGTTATTATTTATTTATTTATTTTCTAAGGTTATAATTCTTCTCTTTTTCACAATCTCCCACTTAAAGCTAATTTTGATAAATTTTCAAAATTCATGTTGCTCATGTATTTCATAGGCCATATGAGGATCTACACCATTCAAACTTTTCTGTGTTGATTGGTTTTGTCATGACATTTGCTAGGTTATCTTTAGTGTGAATCTTCTGCATATCAACATTTCCTTCTTCTACTATCCCGAACAAAGTGATATTGTACTCCAATGTATTTTGTTCTTGAATGAAAGACAGGATTCCTTGCAATGTGCAAGGCACTCTGATTGTCACAATACACAGAAATCTTCTGTTGTTTGTGCCCGAGTTCTTCTATCAACCTTTGGATCCAAATAGCTTCCTTGCATGCTTGTGTAGCTGCCATATATTCAGCTTTTGTAGTAGATAAAGTTACAACAGTCTGTAATTTAGATAGCTAGCTCACAGCTCCTCCTGCAAGTGTAAACACATAGCTTGTAGTAGATTTTCGTTTATCAAGATCACCTGCAAAGTCTGAGTCGACATATCCATTGACAATGAATTCCGATACTCCAAAACATAATGCAACATTCGAGGTCCCTTTGATGTATCTCAAGATTCTCTTAACAACATTCCAATGCTTTTTACCTGGATCTGCCATTAATCGACTTACCACCGCAACTGCTTGAGCAATATCTGGCCTTGTACAGATCATGGCATACATAAGGCTTCCCACTGCTGATGCATACGGCACTGAGACATTTCCATCCTCTCTGCTTTACTATTAGGGCACATACTTGAGGATAATTTAAAATTCATAGGAAGTGGGGTGATGAACGAATTTTTGATGGTATAGAATTTCACAAATAAAATCTCTTTGCAAGTATAGTTTCTAAACCAACAAATAATCCTTTCATGCAAAAAATTGTTTGTCATAAGTACAAATACCAATAAAAATAACCGAAGTATTCAAACCTCGGGTCGTCTCTCAAAGAAATTGCAGGGAAATATTCTTGTTATTAGTTATGAGATGTATATTTTGGGATTTTGGATAAAGGACAAGAAAAGTAAATTGCAAGAATAAAACTAATAGCTAAGAAAGCTTTTGGCAAGGAATGAGAAATAGAAATCCTATCCTCATTATCATCCTTAGTTGTGATGAGAATTGTCCATTGCTCCACTTAGTTAACCTCTAACTATGAAGGAAAGTCAAGTGAAAATAATCAACTTGAGTCCATGGTACGCAAAATTGTAATTCACACTTTTTACAACTCTGCATAGCTGACCAGCAAGTGCATTGGGTCGTCCAAGTAATAAAACCTTACGCGAGTAAGGGTCGATCCCATAGAGATTGTTGGCTTGAAGCAAGCTATGGTCATCTTGTAGATCTCAGTCGGGTGGATTCAAATGGTTATGAGTTTTTAATAATTAAAAGGTAAATAAAACGGAAAATAACATAGAGATACTTATGTACTTCATTGGTGGGAATTTCAGATAAGCGTTTGGAGATGCTTTGTTGCTTCTAAACCTCTACTTCCCTATTGCTTCCATCCAATCATGCGCACTCCCTTCCATGGCAAGCTGTAAGTTGGTGGATCACCGTTGTCAATGGCTACCATCCGTCCTCTCAGTGAAAATGGTCCGGCTATGGTTCTCACCACAGGGCTAATCATCTGTCGGTTCTTGCTTGTGTCGGAATAAGATCCATTGATCCTTTTGCACACTGTCACTGTGCCCAACAGTCACGAGTTTGAAGCTCGTCACAATCATCACCTCCCAGATCCTACTCGAAATACCACAGACAAGGTTTAGATTTTTCAAATCTCAGGAATGTTGCCAATTGTTTCTAGCCTATACCACGAAGGTTCTGATTTCACTGATTTGAATGCTCTGTTGTCAGGAGATGCTAGTCAAACGCATGGATCAGAGACCCAAGAGAATATACTCCAGCTGGCGTCCAATGACTACGTTGAACATCATGTAGACCACTTTGTGGTTGTCAGGCACGCGGATCTTGACTAAGCGAGTACTGAAGATGGAGGGTGATTGTCACGGGTCACCCCTTCAATCTGACTTAACTGAATTAAGTACAAGAGTATATCTTGAAGAAGAAGTAGGCATGAATTGAATAAAAAACCATAGTACTTGCATTAATTCATGAGGAACAGCAGAGCTCCTCACCTTAATCTATGAGGTGTAGAAACTCCACCCTTGAAAATACATAAGAACACAATGGTCTACACATGGCCGAATGGCCAGCCTCCAAAAAGGGTTCGAAGAACTCCCAAAAGGTCAAAGACTTCCAATATAATAGTAAAAAGTGCTATTTATACTAAACTAATAAACTAGGTTTACAGAAAATGAGTAGATAATGCAGAAATCCACTTCTGGGACCCACTTGGTGTGTGTTTGGGCTGAGCCTTGAAGCTTTCACGTGCATAGGCCATCCTTGGAGTTTAACTCCAGCTTTGATGCCAGTTCTGGCGTTTTACGCCAAAAAAGGGTCTCTGGTGGGCGTTTGGACGCCAGTTTGGGCCATCAAATCTCGGGCAAAGTATAGACTATTATACATTGATGGAAAGCCAAAGATGTCTACTTTCCAAC
Organism: Arachis stenosperma; assembly: GCF_014773155.1. NCBI lineage: Eukaryota > Viridiplantae > Streptophyta > Magnoliopsida > Fabales > Fabaceae > Arachis > Arachis stenosperma. Next base: position 81,930,619 of record NC_080386.1, on the reverse strand, counting down.
GCGATTGAGAACGCGCCAATTGAGATTATGTAGCTCTAGAAAATCCAGTTCGAGTGCAGGGAGATCAGAATGCAACAGCATCTGCAGTCCTTTCTCAGCCTCTAAATCAGATTTTTGCTCAAGTCCCTCAATTTCAGCCAGAAAATACCTGAAATCACAGAAAAATACACAAACTCATAGTAAAGTCCAGAAATTTGATTTTTTCATAAAAACTAATAAAAATATACTAAGTAACTAAAACATACTAGAAACTACCTAAAAACAATGCCAAAAGCGTATAAATTATCCACTCATCACAACACCAAACTTAAATTGTTGCTTGTCTCCAAGCAACTGAAAACAAAATAGGATAAAAAGAAGAGAATATACAATAAATCCCAAAATATCAATGAAGCTTAGTTCTAATTAGATGAGCGGAACTAGTAACTTTTTGCTTCTGAACAGTTTTGGCATCTCACTTTATCCTTTGAAATTCAGAAAGATTGGCATCTATAGGAACTCAGAATTAAGATAGTGTTATTGATTCTCCTAGTTTAGTATGTTGATTCTTGAACACAGTTACTTTATGAGTCTTGGCCGTGACCCTAAGCATCTTGTTTTCCAGTATTACCACCGGATACATAAATGCCACAGATACATAACTGGGTGAACCTTTTCAGATTGTGACTCAGCTTTGCTAGAGTCCCTAGTTAGAGGTGTCAAGGGTTCTTAAGCACACTCTTTTTGCTTTGGATCACGACTTTAACCACTCAGTCTCAAGCTTTTCACTTGGACCTTAATGACACAAGCACATAGTTAGGGACAACTTGATTTAGCCGCTTAGGCCAGGATTTTATTCCTTTGGGCCCTGATGAGAGAACTTTTGCGTGGTCTAGAAATTTGTGGATAAATCCTCGTTGCAAGTATAGTTTCTAAACCTTCAAAAGTTCTTTCATACAAACTTTTTGGGTGTCACAAATAACAAACCCCTTTAAAAATTGTTAACCGAGTATTCAAACCTCGGGTCATCTTCTCAAGGAACTGCAAGGAGGTATGTTCTTATTATTGGCTATGGAGATTGTGAATTTGGGGTTTCAAGAATGAGGAATAAGTAATATAAATGGCGATTAAAATAAATAAATACTGTAAAGCAACTTTTGGCAAGGTGAGAGAAATTAGAAGTCCAACTTAGTTATCCCTCTCAACAATAATGAAAGTTGTATCTTAATTCCACTTAGTTAACCTTTGAAGCAAAGGTAAGTCAAGGGACTAATTAGTTTGACCTTCGAATCCTATTTATTTCCTAAGAAAAAGTTGGGATTATTGAAGTTCAGTTCAATTAGCAAGATAACGATTATCACTTACGCTGAGTTTGATAACTGTTGAGTTACTGATTTCTTAACCAAGACCAAAAGGGGGAAAAAGTAAATTGCTGGAATAAAATATCTTCAGATCGGAAGCAATGGTAACGTAAATAAAAGCAAGCAATCATAAACTGAAAATACCTCAATTATCATTAATTCAAACAATAATCTATGACATGGAATAATTCATAAATTAAATTATAAAAGTAAATAATTAACTCAAATGCTGGAATAAATAAATAAAGTGAAAGGGAAGCTTAAAAACAAAGGAACATAAAAACCTGGATCGAGAGTCACTCTTACAAGCTAAGAGAAGTCCTAAATCCTAAGAGAGAGAGGAGAGAACCTCTCTCAAAACTAAATCTAAATCATTGGAAGTAACAAAAATGCGAGCCCCCCTCTGAATGGATGCATCCCACACTTTATAACCTCTAGTGTATGCTGTCTGTACTTGGATCTGGGCCAAAAAAGGGCTTCAGAAATCGCTAAGGGCGTATTCTGTAAATTCTGATTCGTGGCCTCTGTCACGCGTCCGCGTGGGTCACGCGGTCGCGTCATTCGGAGCTTTTCCTTGTCACGCGTCCGCGTCGTATGCGTTCTGCTTAAGGCGCGCCGTCGCGTCAGTCATGCGGCCGCGTCGCTGCTTCTTTGCTTCTGGCACACGATCGCGTCGTCCATGTGATCGCGTGGGTGCCAGTTTCTTCAAAGCTCCGTTTCGCACTTTCCTTCCATTTTTGTATGTTTTCTTTTCCATCCTTTAAGTCATTCTGCCTTAGAAAATCTGAAACTACTCAACACACTAATCACGGCATCGAATGGAAATAAAGGTAATTAAAATAATTAATTTTAAAGCTTAGAAAACATGTTTTTCACATACATCACATAATAAGGAAGGGAAAGTAAAACCATGCAATTAATATGAATAAGTGGGTGAAGGATTAAATAAATCACTCAAACTAAGCACAAAATAACTCATGAAATATGGGTTTATCAGGCCCTCCTATCCACTGATGCTCAAAGCCTTGGATCCTCTTTACCCTTGCCTTTTGGTTTAAAGGGCTATTGGCTTTTTCTGCTTGCTTTTTCTTTTTCTTTCTTTTTTTTCTTTATTTTTCGCTTTTTTTTGCAAGTTTTTCTTTTTCACTGCTTTTTCTTGCTTCAAGAATCAATTTTATGATTTTTCAGATTATCAATAACATTTCTCCTTTTTCATTATTCTTTCAAGAGCCAACAATTTTAACATTCATAAACTTCACTATAAAAAATATGCACTGTTCAAGCATTCATTCAGAAAATAAAAGGTATTGTTACCACATCAAAATAATTAAACTAATTTCAAGATAGAATTCAAAATTCATACACTTCTTGTTCTTTGGCAATTAGAAACATTTTTCATTTAAGAAAGATGAAGGATTCATGGGACATTTATAGCTTCAAGGCATAGACACTAGACACTAATGATCATGTAATAAAGACACAAACATAGACAAAACATAAAGCATAAGAAACGAAAAACAGAAAAAACAAATAACAAGGAATTTAAAGAACGGGTCCACCTTAGTGATGGCGGCTAGTTCTTCTTCTTGAAGATCTTATGGAGTGCTTGAGCTCCTCAATGTCTCTTCCTTGCCTTTGTTGCTCCTTCCTCATGGCTATTTGGTCCACTCTTATTTCATGGAGGATAATGGAGTGCTCTTGGTGCTCCACCCTTAGTTGCTCCATATTGGAACTCAAATCCCCTAAAGAGGTGTTGAGTTGTTCCCAATAGTTGTGTGGAGGAAAATGCATCCCTTGAGGCATCTCAGGGATTTCTTGATGAGGGACTTCCTCATGCGCTTGTTGAGGTCCATGAGTGGGCTCTCTTGATTGCTCCATCCTCTTTTTAATGATGGGCTTGTCCTCTTCAATGAGGATGTCTTCCTCTATGACAATTCCAGCTAAATTGCATAGGTGACAGATGAGATGAGGGAAGGCTAACCTTGCCAAAGTGGAGGGCTTGTCAGCCATTTTGTATAGTTCTAGAGGTATGATCTCATGAACTTCCACTTCCTCTCCAATCATGATGCTATGGATCATGAAAGCCCGATCCACAGTTACCTCAGATCGGTTGCTAGTAGGAATGATAGAGCATTGGATGAACTCTAACCATCCTCTAGCCATGGGTTTAAGGTCAAGCCTTCTCAGTTGAACCGGCTTGCCTTTGGAGTCTCTCTTCCATTGGACTCCTTCTACACATATGTCCATGAGGACTTGGTCCAACCTTTGATTAAAGTTGACCCTTCTTGTGAAAGGATGAAGATCTCCTTGCATCATTGGCAAGTTGAATGCCAACCTCATATTTTCCGGACTGAAATCTAAGTATTTCCCCCGAACTATTGTGAGCCAATTCTTTGGGTTCGTGTTTATACTTTGATCATGGTTCTTAGTGATCCATGCATTAGTTTAGAACTCTTGAATCATTAAGATTCTGACTTATTGGATAGGGTTGGTGAGAGCTTCCCAACCTCTTCTCCGAATCTCTTGTCGGATCTCCAAATATTCGCCCTTTTTGAGCTTGAAGGGGACCTTGGAGATCACCTTCTTCTTGGCCACAACTTCATAGAAGTAGTCTTGATGGACCTTTGAGATGAACCTCTCCATCTCCCATGACTCGAAGGTGGAAGCAATTGCCTTTTCTTTTCTCTTTCTAGAGGTTTCTCTGGCCTTAGGTGCCATTAATGGTTATTGAAAACAAAAAGCAAAGCTTTTTTCAACACCAAACTTAAAAGGATTGCTCATCCTCGAGCAAAGAAAGAAAGAAAGGAGTAGGAGAAGAAGAAAATAAGGAGATGGAGGTGTGTGGTGAATTCGGCCAAGGGGGTTTAAGGTGTTTGTGGTGTGTGAAGTTGAAGGTGGTAAGGAGGGGTATTTATAGGGTAAGGGAGAGAGGGTATCCGTATGGAATGGGTTGGGTTTAGGGGGGAATTAGTTTGAATTTGAGTGGGTGGGGGTAGGTGGGTTGTATGATGGGAAATAGTGATGGATGTGAGTGGTAAAGAGGTTATGGGGAAGAGGGTAGGATTTGATAGGTGAATGGTGTTTGGGAAAGGGTGTTATGGAAAGGTGTGAAGAGGAGTGAGAATGAGTTGGGGTAGGTAGGGATCTTGTGGGGTCCACAGATCCTGAGGTGTTAAGGATTTCTCATCCCTGCACCTTTCTGGCGTTTAAACGCCCTCTGTGTGGCATTTTCGGCGTTAAACGCCAGGTTGATGCCCATTTCTGGCGTTAAACGCCAGTCTGGCTGTCAGTTCTGGCGTTTAATGCCAGCCAGACGCCAGACACCATTTTCTGGCGTTAAATGCTAGTCTGTGTGCCATTTCTGGCATTTAACACCCAGAATGGTGTCAGACTGGGCGTTAAATGCCCACTTTGCTAGCCTTACTGGCGTTTAAATGCCAGTAAACTCGCCCTCCAAGGTGTGCTATTTTTTTGCTATTTTTGATTCCTGCTTTAATTCTGCAGCTGTTTTTGTGACTCCACATGATCATAAACCTAAAGAAGACATAGAATAACAATGGAAAATAAAATGAAAGAGTAATTATTATAGATAAATAAAATTGGTTTGCCTCCCAACAAGCGCTTCTTTAATGTCAATAGCTTGACAGGAAGCTCTTACAAAGCTTCACAGGTGCTCAGAGCATGATTGTGGCCTCTCAACACCAAACTTAGAAGTTGAGTGTGGGGGCTCTGTCTAACTCTGTATTGAGAGAATCTTTTCATGCTTTTTCTCTATGTTTACAGAAGAAGATCCTTGAGCCTTGAACACAAGGTAGTCCTCATTCAGTTGTAGGACTAACTCTCCTCTGTCTACATCAATCACAACTTTTGCTGTGGCTAGGAAGGGTCTTCCAAGGATGATGGATTCATCATCATCCTTCCCAGTGTCTAGGATTATGAAGTCAGCAGGGATTTAAAGGCCTTTAACCTTCACTAAGACATCCTCTACAAGTCCATAAGCATGTTTCATTGATTTTTCTGTCATCTCTAGTGAGATTCTTGCAGCTTGTACCTCAAAGATCCCTAGTTTCTCCATTACAGAGAGTGGCATGAGGTTGATACCTGACCCCAGGTCACACAAAGCCTTTTCAAAGGTCATGGTGCCTATGGTGCAAGGTATTAAGAACTTTCTGAGATCCGATTTCTTTTGAGGCAATGTCTGCTGAATCCATGTATTCAATTGATGAGCAATGGAGGTTCATCCTCCCAAGTCTCATTACCAAATAACATGGCATTCAGCTTTATGGTTGCTCCTAGATACTGAGCAACTTACTATTCAACAGTGTCTTCGTCCTCTTCAGAGGAAGAATACTCATCAGAGCTCATGAATGACAATAGTAAGTTCAGTGGAATCTCTATGGTCTCAGTGTGAGCCTCAGATTCCTTTGGTTCCTCATTAGGGAACTCCTTATTGGTCAGTGGACGTCCAGCAGGGTCTTCCTCACTGGGAATCACTGCCTTTCCACTCTCTCCAGGTTCGGCCACTTTGGATATGGTTATGGCCTTGCACTCTCTTTTGGGATTCTCTTCTGTATTGCTTGTGAGAGTACTAGGAGGAGTTTCAGTAACTCTTTTACTAATCTAATCCACTTGTGCCTCCAAATTTCTGATGGAGGACCTTGTTTCATTCATGAAACTGAGAGTGGCCTTAGATAGATCAGAGACTATGTTTGCTAGGCCAGAGAGGCTCTGCTCAGAATTCTCTATCTGTTGCTGAGAAGATGATGGAAAAGGTTTGCTATTGCCAAACCTATTTCTCCCACCATTATTGTTGTTGAAGCCTTGTTGAGGCTTCTGTTGATCCTTCTATGAGAAATTTGGATGATTCCTCCATGAAGGATTATAGGTGTTTCTATAGGATTCTCCCATGTAATTCACCTCTTTCATCGCAGAATTCTTAGGGTCATAAGCTTCTCCTTCAGAGGAGGCTTCTTTAGCATTGCCGGATGCAGCTTGCAATCCAGTCAGATTCTGAGAAATCATATTAACTTGCTGAGTCAATATTTTGTCCTGAGCCAATATGACATTTAGAGTATCAATCTCAAGAACTCCTCTCTTCTGAGTCGTCCCATTGTTCACAGGATTTCTTTCAGAAGTGTACATGTACTGGTTATTTGCAACCATCTCAATGAGTTCTTGGGCTTCTACAGGTGTTTTCAGAAGAAGGGATCCACCAGCAGAATGATCCAATGACATCTTTGACATTTCAGACAAACCATCATAGAATATACATATGATGCTCCATTCTGGAAACTTGTTAGAAGGACATCTTTTGGTTAATTGCTTGTATCTTTTCCAAGCTTCATAGAGGGATTCACCTTCCTTCTGTTTGAAGGTTTGGACGTCCACTCTGAGCTTACTCATCTTTTGAGGTGGAAAGAATTTGGTCAAGAAGGCATTGACCAACTTTTCCCAAGAGTTCAGGCTTTCTTTAGGTTGTGAGTCCAACCATATCTTAGCTCTGTCTCTTACAGCAAAGGGAAAAATCATAAGTCTGTAGACCTCGGGATCAACCCCATTGGTCTTAACAGTATCACAGATCTGCAAGAATTTAGCTAAGAACTTATGAGGATCTTCTGATGCAAGTCCATGAAACTTGCAGTTCTGCTGCATTACAAGAAACTAATTGAGGCTTAAGCTCAAAGTTGTTTGCTCCAGTGGCAGAAATTGAGATGCTTCTTTCATAGAAATTGGAAGTTGGTGTAGCATAGTCACCAAGCATCTTCCTTGCATCTCTGGCATTGTTGTTGGGTTCAGCTGCCATGTCTGCTTCTTTTTTGAAATTCTCTATAAGGTCCACTCTGGAGTGTTGTGCTTTAGCTTCTCTTTGCTTCTTCTTTAGAGTCCTTTCAGGTTCAGGATCAGCTTTAACAAGAATGTTTTTATCCCTGTTTCTACTCATATGAAAAAGAAGAGAACAAAAAGGAGTAGTGGAATCCTCTATGTCACATTATAGAGATTCCTTGATGTGTCAGAAGAAAAGAAGAATAGAAGAATGAGGTAGAGAGAGAATAAGAAGAATTCGAACATAGAGGGATAGAGAGGGTTCGAATTTTTAGATAAGTGGAAGAGAATTGTTAGCAATTAAATGAAATAAATAGAAAAAAGAGGAGAGAGAGTTTTCAAAAATTTGAAAAAGGAATAAAATAAAATTAGAGTTGAAAACAATTAGTTAATAAAAAGAGATTTTTGAAGAATGGTTAGTGATTCTCGAAAATTAGAAGTGGAAAAGTGGTTAGGTGGTTTTGAAAAAGAAAAGAAATAGTAATTAGTTGAAAAAGATTTGAAAATAATTTTGAAAAGATGAGAAGTTAGAAAAAAAGATTTTGAAATCAAATTAAAAGATATATGATTGAAAAAGATTTGATTTTAAAAAGATATGATTGAAAAGATATGATTGAAAAAGATTTAATTTTAAAAAGATTTGATTTTTTTTAAAATTGATGACTTGACTAACAAGAAATTAAAAGATATGATTCTAAAATTTAAAGATTGATCCTTTCTTAATAAGAAAGTAACAAACTTGCAATTTTTTTGAATCAAAACATTAATTGTTAGCAAGGATTTTTGAAAATATGAGATAAGATTAAGAAAAAGATTTTTGAAAAATTAGTTTGAAGATTTTCAAAAACATTAAAAGAAAAATGAAAAAAAATGAAAGTTTAAAATATGTTTGATGCAAAAAGTTATGAATTAAAACATGAAAAATTGAAAAAATTGAATTGGAAACAAAATCACCTCCATTGTGTCATCCTGGCGTTAAACGCCCAGGATGCTATTCATTTTGGCGTTTAACGCCCAGAATGCTACCTCTTTGGGCGTTTAATGCCCCTGGCTGGCATTAAACGCCAGAAATACTTCTTTACTTGGCGTTTTTCTAAACACCTAGAATGCTGCCTGTTTTGGCGTTAAACACCCAGAATGCTGCTCATTCTGGCGTTTAATGCCCAGAATGATAGCTTTACTGGCGTTAAATGCCCAGAATGGTAGCCATTCTGGCGTTTAACGCCCAAAGTACCTCTTTACTGGCGTTTTGACGCCAGTGAGCTCTTTTTCTCTGTGATTCTTCTGCTTTATGTTCTGAATCTTCATTTCTCTGTATTATTTACTTGAAAAGATATCTTTTTTTGATTTTTTTGAATTTTTAATGAAGAGAGAGAAAAATAACAAATGAAGTAGAACATAAAAATGCAAGATCAAAACAAGTAATGCATGCAAGGACACTTTGAATGTCAAGATGAACACCAAGAACACTTTGAAGATCATGATGAACATCAAGAACATATTTTTGAAAATTTTTAAGAAAAGAAAGACATGCAAGACACCAAACTTAGAAATTTTGAATGTTCAAAAACTATGATTTTGAAAATGCATATGAAAAACAACATAAAACATAAAACAAGAAAATCATCAGATCGAACAAAGGAAATCATCAAGAACAACTTGAAGATCACAGAAGAACACAATGCATGAATTTTTTTCGAAAATAAAAAAAATTACCCAATCTAAGCAACAAGATGAACCGTCAGTTGTCCAAACTCGAACAATCTCCGGCAACGGCGCCAAGAACTTAGTATGGAAATTGTGATTCACTCTTTTCACAACTTTGCATAGCTGACCAGCGAGTGCACTGGGTCGTCCAAGTAATAAAACCTTACGCGAGTAAGGGTCGATCCCATAGAGATTGTTGGCTTGAAGCAAGCTATGGTCATCTTGTAGATCTCAGTCAGGTGGATTCAAATGGTTATGAGTTTTTAATAATTAAAAGGTAAATAAAACGGAAAATAACATAGAGATACTTATATACTTCATTGGTGGGAATTTCAGATAATCGTTTGGAGATGCTTTGTTGCTTCTGAACCTCTGCTTCCCTATTGCTTCCATCCAATCATGCGCACTCCCTTCCATGGCAAGCTGTAAGTTGGTGGATCACCGTTATCAATGGCTACCATCCGTCCTCTCAGTGAAAATGGTTCGGCTACGGTTCTCACCGCAGGGCTAATCATCTGTCGATTCTCGCTTGTGTTGGAATAAGATCCATTGATCCTTTTGCACACTGTCACTGCGCCCAACAGTCGCGAGTTTGAAACTCGTCACAGTCATCCCCTTCCAGATCCTACTCGGAATATCACAGACAAGGTTTAGACTTTTTAAATCTCAGGAATGCTGCCAATTGTTTCTAGCCTATACCACGAAGGTTCTGATTTCACTGATTTGAATGCTCTATTGTCAGGAGATGCTAGTCAAACGCATGGATCAGAGACCCAAGAGAACATACTCTAGCTGGCATCCAATGACTACGTTGAACATTGGTATGCGAAGTTGTGATCATCAATGGCGCCATCAACATGGTACGCTCATTGCAATCTCAACTCTTTATCACAACTCCGCACAACTAACCAGCAAGTGCACTGGGTCGTCCAAGTAATAAACCTTACGCGAGTAAGGGTCGATCCCACGGAGATTGTTGGTATGAAGCAAGCTATGGTCACCTTGTAAATCTTAGTCAGGCAGACTCAAATGGTTATGGATGATATATGAATAAAACATAAAGATAAAGATAGAGATACTTATGTATTCCATTGGTGAGAACTTCAGATAAGCGTATGAAGATGCTTTGTCCCTTCCGTCTCTTTGCTTTCCTACTGTCTTCATCCAATCCTTCTTACTCCTTTCCATGGCAAGCTTATGCAAGGGTTTCACCGTTGTCAGTGGCTACCTCCCATCCTCTCAGTGGAAATGTTCAACGCACCCTGTCACGGCACGGCTATCCATCTGTCGGTTCTCAATCAGGCCGAAATAGAATCCAATGATTCTTTTGCGTCTGTCACTAACGCCCCGCCCTCAGGAGTTTGAAGCTCGTCACAGTCATTCAATCATTGAATCCTACTCAGAATACCACAGACAAGGTTTAGACCTTCCGGATTCTCTTGAACGCCGCCATCAGTTCTAGCCTATACCACGAAGACTCTGATCTCACGGAATGGCTGGCTCGTTTGTCAGGCGAGCGCTCGGTTGTCAGGCGATCAACCATGCATCGTGTATCAGGAATCCAAGAGATATTCACCCAATCGAAGGTAGAACGGAGGTGGTTGTCAGTCACACGTTCATAGGTGAGAATGATGATGAGTGTCACGGATCATCACATTCATCAAGTTGAAGAACAAGTGATATCTTGGAACAAGAACAAGCGGAATTGAATAGAAGAACAATAGTAATTGCATTAATACTCGAGGTACAGCAGAGCTCCACACCTTAATCTATGGTGTGTAGAAACTCCACCGTTGAAAATACATAAGAACAAAAGTGATCATTGGCTTCGGCCCCAAAGAGGGAACCAGAAGAACCAAGATGAAAATACAATAGTAAAAGGTCCTATTTATAGGAAACTAGTAGCTTAAGAATTACAACGATGAGTAAATGACATAAAAATCCACTTCCGGGCCCACTTGGTGTGTGCTTGGGCTGAGCATTGAAGCATTTTCGTGTAGAGACTCTTCTTGGAGTTAAACGCCAGCTTTTATGCCAGTTTGGGCGTTTAACTCCCATTTTGGTGCCAGTTCCGGCGTTTAACTCTGGGAATTCTGAAGGTGACTTTGAACGCCGGTTTGGGCCATCAAATCTTGGGCAAAGTATGGACTATCATATATTGCTGGAAAGCCCAGGATGTCTACTTTCCAACTCTGTTGAGAGCGCGCCAATTGGGCTTCTGTAGCTCCAGAAAATTCACTTTGAGTGCAGGGAGGTCAGAATCCAACAGCATCTGCAGTCCTTTTCAGTCTCTGAATCAGATTTTTGCTCAGGTCCCTCAATTTCAGCCAGAAAATACCTGAAATCACAGAAAAACACACAAACTCATAGTAAAGTCTAGAAAAGTGAATTTTAACTAAAAACTAATAAAAATATAATAAAAACTAACTAAAACATACTAAAAACATACTAAAAACAATGCCAAAAAGCGTATAAATTATCCGCTCATCACAACACCAAACTTAAATTGTTGCTTGTCCCCAAGCAACTGAAAATCAAATAAGATAAAAAGAGAATATGCAATGAATTCCAAAAACATCTATGAAGATCAGTATTAATTAGATGAGCGGGGCTTTTAGCTTTTTGCCTCTGAATAGTTTTGGCATCTCACTCTATCCTTTGAAATTCAGAATGATTGGCTTCTTTAGGAACTCAGAATCCAGATAGTGTTATTGATTCTCCAAGTTAAGTATGATAATTCTTGAACACAGCTACTTTATGAGTCTTGGCCGTGGCCCAAAGCACTCTGTCTTCCAGTATTACCACCGGATACATACATGCCACAGAGACATAACTGGGTGAACCTTTTCAGATTGTGGCTCAGCTTTGCTAGAGTCCCCAATTAGAGGTGTCCAGGGTTCTTAAGCACACTCTTTTTGCCTTGGATCACAACTTTATTTCTTTTTTTTTTCTTTCTTTTTTTTCCTTTTTTTTTCGCATATACCCCTTTTTATTTGTATTCACTGCTTTTTCTTGCTTCAAGAATCATTTTTATGATTTTTCAGATCCTCAGTAACATGTCTCCTTTTTCATTATTCTTTCAAGAGCCAACAATTTTAACATTCATGAACCACAAATTCAAAAGACATATGCACTGTTCAAGCATACATTCAGAAAACAAAAGTATTGCCACCACATCAAAATAATTAATCTGTTATAAAATTCAAAATTCATGCAATTCTTCTCTTTTTCAATTAAGAACATTGTTTATTTAAGAGAGGTGATGGATTCATAGGACATTCATAACTTTAAGGCTTAGACACTAAGACACTAATGATCATAAGACACAAACATGGATAAACATAAGCATGAAAATTCGAAAAACAAGAAAATAAAGAACAAGGAGATTAAAGAACGGGTCCACCTTAGTGATGGCGGCTTGTTCTTCCTCTTGAAGATCTTATGGAGTGCTTGAGCTCCTCAATGTCTCTTCCTTGTCTTTGTTGCTCCTCTCTCATGATTCTTTGATCTTCTCTAATTTCATAGAGGAGAATGGAATGTTCTTGGTGCTCCACCCTTAGTTGTCCCATGTTGGAACTCAATTCTCTTAGGGAGGTGTTGATTTGCTCCCAATAGTTTTGTGGAGGAAAGTGCATCCCTTGAGGCATCTCAGGGATTTCATGATGAGTGGAGTCTCTTGTTTGCTCCATCCTTTTCTTAGTGATGGGCTTGAGGTCATGCCTTCTCAGTTGAACCGGCTTTTCTCTTGAATCTCTCTTCCATTGAGCGCCCTCTTCACAAATGTCTGTGAGGACTTGGTCCAACCTTTGATCAAAGTTGACCCTTTTTGAGTTTGAAAGGGACCTCAGGGATCACCTTCTTCATGGCCACAACTTCATAGAAGTGGTCTTGATGCACCCTTAAGATGAATCTCTCCATCTCCCATGACTCGGAGGTGAAAGCTTTTGCCTTCCCTTTCCTCTTTCTAGAGGTTTCTCCGGCCTTGGATGCCATAAATGGTTATGGAAAAACAAAAAGCAATGCTTTTACCACACCAAACTTAAAAGGTTTGCTCGTCCTCGAGCAAAAGACAAAAGAATAGAGGAGAAGAAGAAGAAAATGGAGGAGATGGAGGAGGTTGTGTGGTTCGGCCAAAAGGGGGAAGAAGTAGTGTTTAGGGTGTGTGAAGATGAAGGAGTGAAGATGGGTTTATAAAGGGGTGAAGGGAGGGGTAGGTTTCGGCCATATTGGGTGGGTTTGGGGGGGAAAGTGGTTTGAATTTGAATGGGGAGGTAGGTGGGGTTTTATGAAGGATGGATGTGAGTGGTGAAGAGAAAGATGGGATTTGATAGGTGAAGGGTTTTTGGGGGAGGGGTGTTGAGGTGATTGGTGAATGGGTGAAGAAGAAAGAGGGTGGTGGGGTTGGTGGGGATCCTGTGGGGTCCACAGATCCTGAGGTGTCAAGGAAAAGTCATCCCTGCACCAAGTGGCATGCAAAAATGCACTTTGTGCCAATTCTGGCGTTAAACGCCGGGCTGGTGCCCATTTCTGGCGTTTAACGCCAAGTTTTTGCCCATATCTGGCGTTTAACGCCAGTCTGGTGCCCCTTTCTGGCGTTAAACGCCCAGAATGGTGCCAGACTGGGCGTTAAACGCCCATCTGCTAGCCTTACTGGCGTTTAAACGCCAGTAGGTTCTTCCTCCAGGGTGTGCTGTTTTTCTCCTGTTTTTCATTCTGTTTTTGCTTTTTCAATTGATTTTGTGACTTCTCATGATCATCAACCTACAGAAAACATAAAATAACAAAGGAAAATAGGTAAAATAAAACATTGGGTTGCCTCCCAACAAGCGCTTCTTTAATGTCATTAGCTTGACATAGGGCTCTCATGGAGCCTCACAGATACTCAGAGCAATGTTGGAACCTCCCAACACCAAACTTAGAGTTTGAATGTGGGGGTTCAACACCAAACTTAGAGTTTGGTTGTGGCCTCCCAACACCAAACTTAGAGTTTGACTGTGGGAGCTCTGTTTGACTCTGTTTTGAGAGAAGCTCTTCATGCTCCCTCTCCGGGGTGACAGAGGGATATCCTTGAGCCTTAAACACAAAGGATTCCTCATTCACTTGAATGATCAGTTCACCTCTATCAACATCAATCACAGCCTTTGCTGTGGCTAGGAAGGGTCTGCCAAGGATGATGGATTCATCCATGCACTTCCCAGTCTCTAGGACTATGAAATCAGCAGTGATGTAATGGTCTTCAATCTTCACCAAAACATCCTCTACAAGTCCATAAGCTTGTTTTCTTGAATTGTCTACCATCTCTAGTGAGATTCTTGCAGCTTGTACCTCAAAGATCCCTAGCTTCTCCATTACAGAGAGAGGCATGAGGTTTACACTTGACCCTAAGTCACACAGAGCCTTCTTGAAGGTCATGGTGCCTATGGTACAAGGTATTAAAAACTTCCCAGGGTCTTGTCTCTTTTGAGGTAATTTCTGCCTAGACAAGTCATCCAGTTCTTTGGTGAGCAAAGGAGGTTTGTTCTCCCAAGTCTCATTTCCAAATAACTTGTCATTTAGCTTCATGATTGCTCCAAGGTATTTAGCAACTTGCTCTTCAGTGACATACTCATCCTCTTCAGAGGAGGAATACTCATCAGAGCTCATGAAAGGCAGAAGTAAGTCCAATGGAATCTCTATGGTCTCATTTTGAGCCTCAGATTCCCATTGTTCCTCATTGGGGAACTCATTGGAGGCCAGTGGACGCCCATTGAGGTCTCCCTCAGTGGCGTTCACTGCCTCTCCTTCCTCTCCAAATTCGGCCATGTTGATGGCCTTGCACTCTCCTTTTGGATTTTCTTCTGTATTGCTTGGAAGAGTACTATGAGGGAGTTTAGTAATTTTCTTGCTCAGCTGTCCCACTTGTGCCTCCAAATTTCTAATGGAGGACCTTGTTTCAGTCATGAAACTTTGAGTGGTTTTGATTAGATCAGAGACCATGGTTGCTAAGTCAGAGGTGTTCTTCTTAGAACTCTCTGTCTGTTGCTGAGAAGATGATGGAAAAGGCTTGCCATTGCTAAACCTGTTTCTTCCACCAATATTGTTATTGAAACCTTGTTGAGGTCTCTGTTGATCCTTCTATGAGAGATTTGGATGATTTCTCCATGAAGAATTATAGGTGTTTCCATAGGGTTCTCCCATGTAATTCACCTCTTCCATTGAAGGGTTCTCAGGATCATAAGCTTCTTCTTCAGATGAAGCATCCTTAGTACTGCTTGGTGCATTTTGCATTCCAGACAGACTTTGAGAAATCAAATTGACTTGCTGAGTCAATATTTTATTCTGAGCTAATATGGCATTCAGAGTATCAATCTCAAGAACTCTTTTCTTCTGATTTGTCCCATTGTTCACAGGATTCCTTTCAGAAGTGTACATGAATTGGTTATTTGCAACCATTTCAATTAGCTCTTGAGCTTCTGCAGGCGTCTTCTTCAAATGAAGAGATCCTCCAGCAGAGCTATCCAAAGACATTTTGGATAGTTCAGAGAGACCATCATAGAAACTACCTATGATGCTCCATTCAGAAAGCATGTCAGAAGGACATTTTCTGATCAATTGTTTGTATCTTTCCCAAGCTTCATAGAGGGATTCACCTTCCTTCTGTCTGAAGGTTTGGACTTCCACTCTAAGCTTACTCAATTTTTGAGGTGGAAAGAACTTTGCCAAGAAGGCATTGACTAGCTTTTCCCAAGAGTTCAGGCTGTCTTTAGGTTGTAAGTCCAACCATATTCTAGCTCTGCTCTTAGAGCAAAAGGGAATAGCATAAGTCTGTAGACCTCAGGGTCAACCCCATTAGTCTTGACAGTGTCACAGATTTGCAAGAATTCAGCTAAAAACTGATGAGGATCTTCCAATGGAAGTCCATGGAACTTGCAATTCTGTTGCATTAGAGAAACTAATTGAGGCTTAAGCTCAAAGTTGTTTGCTCCAATGGCAGGGATAGAGATGCTTCTCCCATAGAAGTCGGGAGTAGGTGCAGTAAAGTCACCCAGCACCTTTCTTGCATTGTTGTTATTTTCGGCTGCCATGGGTTCTTCTTCTTTGAAGATTTCTGTTAGGTCCTCTACAGAGAGTTGTGCCTTAGCTTCTCTTAGCTTTCGCTTCAAGGTCCTTTCAGGTTCAGGGTCAGCTTCAACAAGAATGCCTTTGTCTTTGTTCCTACTCATATGAAAGAGAAGAGAACAAGAAAATGTGGAATCCTCTATGTCACAGTATAGAGATTCCTTGAGGTGTCAGAGAAGAAGAAAATTAGAAGGAAGAGGTAGAAGAATTCGAACTTAATCAGATAGAGTTCGAATTGTGCATTTGAGAAGGAGTGGTACTCCATAAATAGAAGGATGTGAGAAGAGAGGAAGAAATTTTCGAAAATTAAGTGAAAGATTTTGAAAACATTTTGAAAAACTTTAATTGATTTTCGAAAACCAAGAGTGGGAAAGAAATCAAGTAATTTTTGAAAAAGATTTTGAAAAAAAAGAAACCAAAAAGATATGATTGAAAAGATATGATTTGAAAACAATTTTAAAAGGATTTGATTTTAAAAATTAATGACTTGGCTAACAAGAAAAGATATGATTCAAACATTAAACCTTTCTCAACAGAAAAGGCAACATACTTGAAATGTTGAATCAAATCATTAATTGTTAGCAAGTATCTTTGAAAAAGGAAAGAAATTGATTTTGAAAAAGATTTGATTGAAAAGATATGATTTGAAAAAGATTTGATTTTGAAAAACTTTGAAAACTTGAAAGAAAATCTGAATTAAAAACAGAATCTTCCCTCTTGTGCCATCCTGGCGTTAAACGCCCAGAATGGTGCACATTCTGGCGTTTAACGCCCAATGCACTACCTTTTTGGGCGTTAAACGCCCAACCAGGCACCCTGGCTGGCGTTTAAACGCCAGTCTGCCTTCTTCACTGGGCGTTTTGAACGCCCAGCTTTTTCTGTGTAATTCCTCTGCTGCATGTTCTGAATCTTCAGTTCCCTGTACTATTGACTTGAAAATAGAACCAAGATCAAATAAACAATGCATGCAAGACACCAAACTTAAAATAAGACACTAGACTCAAACAAGAAACATAAAAATATTTTTGGTTTTTATTATTTTTATTATTTTTTTTTTTGGTTTTTTTCGAAAATTAAGTGGAAAAAAGAAAATAAAGGTATCAAAATTCTTAATGAGAATTCCAGGAATCATGCAATGTTAGTCTAAAGCTTCAGTCTAAAGGAATTAGACATGAATAGCCAAGCTTCAGCAGGACACTGCATTCAAGAGCTAAATTGATGAGAATCAATCAGCTTTGGTGATGATAAGAACATCACCTTGAAACACTAGAATTTATTCTTAAGAACTCTGAAAAATACCTAATCTAAGCAACAAGATGAACCGTCAGTTGTCCATACACGAAACAATCCCCGACAACGGCGCCAAAAACTTGGTATGTGATGAGCGGATAATTTGTATGCTTTTTGGCATTGTTTTTAGTATGTTTTTAGTATGATCTAGTTAGTTTTTAGTATATTTTTATTAGTTTTTAGTTAAAATTCACTTTTCTGGACTTTACTATGAGTTTGTGTTTTTCTGTGATTTCAGGTATTTTCTGGCTGAAATTGAGGGACCTGAGCAAAAATCTGATTCAGAGACTGAAAAGGACTGCAGATGCTGTTGGATTCTGACCTCCCTGCACTCGAAGTGGATTTTCTGGAGCTACAGAAGCCCAATTGACGCGCTCTCAACGGCGTTGGAAAGTAGACATCCTGGGCTTTCCAGCAATATATGATAGTCCATACTTTGCCCAAGATTTGATGGCCCAAACCGGCGTTCAAAGTCACCTACAGAAATTCCAGCGTTAAACGCCGGAACTGGCACCTAAATGGGAGTTAAACGCCCAAACTGGCATAAAAGCTGGCGTTTAACTCCAAGACAAGTCTCTACACGAAAATGCTTCATTGCTCAGCCCAAGCACACACCAAGTGGGCCCGGAAGTGGATTTTATGTCATTTATCATCTCTGTACACCCTAGGCTATAGTTTATATAAGTAGGACCTTTTACTATTGTATTTTGTACACATCTTGGTAGCTATCTTCTAATTTTATGCTATCTTAGATCATTTGGGAGGCTGGCCATTCGGCCATGCCTAGACCTTGTTCTTATGTATTTTCAACGGTGGAGTTTCTACACACATAGATTAAGATGTGGAGCTCTGCTGTACCTCGAGTATTAATGCAATTACTATTGTTCTTCTATTCAATTCCACTGTTCTTTTACCAAGATATCACTTGTTCTTCAACTTGATGAAGGTGATGATTGACACTCATCATCTCCACCTATGAACAGGTGACTGACAACCATTCTTGTTCTACAAAAATTCGAGGCTTGGTGAATATCTCTTGGATTCTTTAATCGAATCTTCGTGGTATAGGCAAGACACTGATGGCGGCATTCAGAGAATCCGGAAGGTCTAACCTTGTCTGTGGTATTCTGAGTAGGATTCAATGATTGAATGACTGTGACGTGCTTCAAACCTGTACCTACTGGGCGTTAGTGACAGACGCAAAAGAGTGATTCTATTCCGGTAGGGAGGGAACCAC